>NC_088678.1:27575330-27657609 GCF_950023065.1 Planococcus citri
AACGATTTCTTTCGTCTAAACTTGTTCTTTATTCTGAAAATTCAAATTTTTTCCTTATCAAATTGGCAAAATATGACGTCACAGACTCTTTGTCACGTGACCTTGCATATGGGCGATGTAGTGTTGCCTGATGTAAGGCAAATGAAGTTCAATTTTAATAAATTTGGAAAACTTTTTTTTTATATTTTGGCTTAAAAAACTGAAAAAGTTTGCCAATTAAAATATAATTTTATAAGTTAATGTTCCAGTAAAACAATAAAATTGTGAAATCGTTTCAGTTTTGTTGAAAAAATGATTTATTAATGCTTTCTTCAACTACGTTCGTTGCATTTGGCAACACTGCGTGCACGAATGAGAAAAAAAACAACAAAAACCTTACAAAAACATGGCAAATTTGAACGTGAAAAATTTTGTTTCAAACGTTTGGATCGTGATTTTCAAGTCATTGAAGGCTTCACAATTAAAAAAATTGTGTAGTACTTTGTTTGCGTTACAAGAAATGCTCCTGAATCCTGAATTACCCAAGTTTGTGGCGAAGAACGTGCAAATATCAACACGAACTGAACTGCGTTGTAGTACATCAGTGACTTTCGCCTTCACCTGCTCAGAATTATTTTTAGCTCGAATGTATTGAATGATAGAATGCTATTGCGATCCTTAATTGATTGGTGAGCTCAAGTTTAGGCTACGGTTGTTTCACGTTGAAATTTTTCATTTTCATTGCAACGCGAAAATTAGAATTTTAATATTTTATGCTCATCAATCAGGGCTGCGATTATGAACTTTCGTTACAGTTAACGAATTCGTTAACTATTCGTTAACTTAACGAGAGATATTTTCTCACGTAAACTTAACATGGCTTAACGAAAAGTTAACGAAAGGTCACAGAAAAAATATGCGAGTTAACGAATTCGTTAACTTTAACGAATTTTCATAATCGCAGCCCAGGGATGGGATGATACCGTATCGATACGGTATGAGAGTATCTGATTCTATCGAATAACCAGGTGACTATAGGACACGGTGACTAGGGTGGGTGTGAGGCGGAAGGGAGTGTACGTATGCCAGTGTGGCCCGTTGTGAAGGTTCGAAAATTACCACTGCGCGTATTCGTAATCCTAAGAAACAAGTTTAGTACTGGTTTACTTGCAAGTGCGGGTAGGTGCCGTATTATTTTGCTATGTTTACTGTGGTTACGAATTAGTACGAATGGTTGCCTAATTCATATTACCTGAGGCGGATCATGCGCTTAACGCCTATTATTTTTCTGAATGTCTCACAGAGGACTTTAGACAAGCGGTCCTTTCAGACTGTTCATAATGAAATTAACATATACGTATAAATCGACAAGATTTACAAGCCGTAATGTGTTTTAAAATTATTTTCCGAGAATTGGTAGGTAAAAATTACGATCTTTTATGTTCATGACTTCATGCACAATACTGTATGTTTTTTTGTCGGCGATTTTTCGATATTTACATTGCAATTTTGAAAAATTGTCCAAAAAATAGACGGCCTAGGCTGCATATCTAAAGCTCCCGTATTATTTTGACACTTTACTACATACGATGAGACTAGCCTATGGTGAAATTTTCATCTGCTGAAGGTGATATTTTAGCCGTTCAGTGTTTTTGTTTTTGTTTTTCAGATTGCAATTTTGAGAATCGAAAAATCGCCCTGGACGAATGAAAGTGAAATCTGTTTCACCAGGTGAAAATTTCACTGCGGGCGAGTCTCTACGTATCTTTCAATGCCCAAATAATATCAGGAGTTACAATTAGATATGCGACCAGGGCCAACTATTTCTGCTGAGTTTTTCAAGATTGTCACAGTACTACGCAAATTACTTAGGACGGCAGCAAAATCGCGATGTTACACTATTTATCAAAACCACGGTAGAATAATACTGTTTAACAATTGAGGAGCTCATTGCAAAAGTAGCCCTTGTCACATGAACTTTTAGACCCTTTTCACTCGATTGCACCTATTGCCAACTGCGGAGATCATGTTGTAATGATGAAATGACCGTCAAGTTGGTCTACCCTGAGTAGCCCTGAGAGGAATTGCTTTATAGAGTTCACATTCATGATACTGGGTACGCTCAAGGGAGAGCTTTAGAGATTGCATAGGTTCATGTGACAAGGGCTACTTTTGCAATGAGCTCCTCAATTTTGAAAAAAAAATTATTGTTGGTGGAAGCTCTACCCATCCTCCAAGAAAATTTTGTTGTGTTTGAACCAGAAAAAATTTTTTCCAAAAACTGATAAAAGCCCACCAAAGTAAACATGACAACCGAGGTTTTGAAAAACAGTGTAATATCGCGATTCTGCTTAATTTGCACGATACTGTATGTAAAAATCGAAAAATCATTCTAAAAATCGAAATGTAACTTCAGCAGGTGAAAATTTAGGGTTAGGCTATATTTGATGTCCTCTATGTAATAAGTCCAGGAGCCCAACCTGAAAAAATGTACGAGGGGGGTTGAAATTGGGGGCCCGGCCCATAAGTTACTATACAATGTAGTCCTCTTTCCAGAAATGCCACTCTGGCAATTCGCAAGTGGGGCTTTTAAGCACAGCGAAAGCTCAAAGTTCATAATTTTTATGAACTTTCAACTTGGAAAGTTTCATGGCTGAACCCGAGGGATTCTTATATGTAGAATTTTTCACGCTGAATTCAAATATGCCGGTCTGCCAACCCCTAAGTGTTCCCAAAGGGGTGCCAGACTGGGTTAAAAGGGTAAAAATTGCAAAAAATGCTGTAATTTTTCAATAAATTTTTGTAAAAATCCAATAAAAGACAAATTGTGGCGAATTTTCGAAGAATTTTTCGCGCTGAATCCAAATATGCCAGTCTGCTAACCCCTAAGTGCCTCCAAAGGGGTGCCAGACTACTTTAAAGGGGCGAAAAAGGCAAAATATTGATGTTTTTCACATGTTAGGCATAAACATAGCATTATTTAGTACCTAATTATTTTATTCGAATGTGGTTTGCGAGCACATTTTTGAAAAGAGCATGAAATTCTTGTAGACATCCATACGCGAGGTATCCCCACAACAATTTTGAACCCCTTCTTCTCATATATTTTACCCCTCGATATGGTGTGTAAAACAAAACCTCAAAGTAAATCTATTTCAAAAATAGTAAAAACTGTAGCGGGGAGGGGGGGTTGAAGGCTCTGGAGGAGATTAGATGCGTGTAAACTATAGCCGAAAATCGTTTGGTTATATTCGTGCTCTACGGTATTGAATCATTCGGAAATAACATCCTACTTACTAATACTTTCTCCAAAATTCCTATTTCACTCCCTCTAAGACTTATTACATATATCAATTTTTCATCGCGGCCCACCAAAACAAAAATTTTGAAAAAAATATATGATCCTTCTACAGTTGAAAATACATCCAAAAAACGTGCTACTAAAATTGTACCTCGCGAAATCTCCATTGTTAAAAATCATAAAATAAGTTGAAAAACGACATATCGAGTGGTAAATATGAGAAGAAGGGGTTCAAAATTGTTGTGGGGATACCTCGCGTATGGATGTCTACAAGAATTTCATGCTCTTTTCAAAAATGTGCTCGCAAACCACAATCGAATAAAATAATTAGGTACCAAATAATGCTATGTTTATGCGCCTAAGACGTGAAAAACCTCAATATTTTGCCTTTTTCACCCCTTTAAAGTAGTCTGGCACCCCTTTGGAGGCACTTAGGGGTTAGCAGACTGGCAAGTTTGGATTCAGCGCGAAAAATTCTTCGAAAATTCGCCACAATTTGTCTTCTATTGGATTTTTACAAAAATTTATTGAAAAATTAGCATTTTTTGCAATTTTTACCCTTTTAACCCAGTCTGGCACCCCTTTGGGAACACTTAGGGGTTGGCAGACCGGCATATTTGAATTCAGCGTGAAAAATCCTATAAGAATCCCTCAGGTTCAGCCATAAAACTTTCCAAGTTGAAAGTTCATAAAAATTGTGAACTTTGAGCTTTTGCTGTGCCTGAAAGCCCCACCTGCGAATTGCCAGAGTGGCATTTCTGGAAAGAGGACTACATATAGTAACTTTTGGGCCGGGTCCCCAATTTCAACCTCCCTCATACATTTTTTTCAGGTTGGGCTCCCTGACCATTGGGTCACAGACACCTCCCTTGTTAGTAGAATTGTTCAAAAGTACATACTCGTAACTTGCAACCTGTCAAAAGTTGTTAAAATTTCGCGAAAAATTATAATATTTCAACGAGAATGAACGAAATTGTGTCATGATTTTCGGGATTTGATTGATATTAATAATTTTTATTCTTCTTTTCACTTTTTAAAATATTTTATGAAATCGTCTTGATAGGTTGCAAAATCACTTTTGAATAGGTAGTAGCATGTGCATTTTTTTTCACTTTCAACTGCACCCTATAGAAATGAAAAAAAAAATACTGTTGAATTTGCCATCGAAATGCTCACGAATTTACCAGTGATTTTTTTTTTCATATTTCACATTTTAATTTTTTGCATTCAAATTAACTCTCCGACATAAAAATGAAATTCAACTCCTAAAATTTGGCTTTGTGGGATGAAATACACGTATGTAATGGATATGGATACCCCACACAAAAGACAATAGCAATAGCTATTCCAACGTAAGGTTTTCGTCAAAATCTCTAATAGGTAGCGGTCCATTAACGCTTTATAGCGAAGTTGACACTTTAAAACCTACGAGATTTACAAGCTATAACGTTTTTTTTTTTTTTTTTTTTTTTTTTCATTTTACCAAGAAGTGCAGGATAAAAACCACCACATCTTTTGTGTTTGTACAATACTACATATGTTTTTGTGCCGACGTTTAGGATCATTAATATTCCTCAGCACGAATAGTTTGATGTTTGTAACAAAATAAAAGAAGTGAAAAATAAAATAGAAATGAGGTCATCCCTAAATTCTTGTAATGTCGCGTCGGTAAGGTTGTTATCCTTAACCTGACCATGTCTATTTTAGAATGAAGAAAAAAAAAGGTTTCAGGAGAGGACCTGCAATTTATACTATGATTGGAATGTAACAAGAAACGTACGCGGCAATACTTACGGTAGGTATTATTTAGGGGGTTGCAGCTTAATGCAAATCACAAATGGGGAAAAGAAATTATTTCACAGCTTAGGAGCTTACAAAGGAGGTGCCCCAGGTGACATGCACGATTTAAATGATTCTTGGACCATTGGATAGAGGACATCGAACATAGTCTAACACAAAATTTTCAGCTGCTGAAGTTGATATTTTATTTAATTTTGGGGGGTTTTTTGAAGCTTCCAACTTTATTAAGCTGTTAGCGTTGAAACGAAACAGTATAGGTAGGTAAGTTTAGGTATAAAATACCGAACGAATAGAAATATTTATCAAATTACAGTGTAAAAAATCGAGCTTTACATTAACGTGTGCGAACACGTGACATACTACAATGCCTATAACAATTTCCGACTTGAATTTCCGATACATTCTTACCTGAAGGTGTAAAAATCAATATGACACGTTGTTAAATTCATTCGGAAGAAGACACCAAGAGTAGAAAAACTTCGACACTTAACCAATCAAACAAATAACACAGAACACCTGAGATTTTTTCAACTTTCCATTTTCTTCGAGTAAACTGTACGAAGGTATATAGGTATATCTACGTAACACTTGAAAATTTTCTTATTAAACAAATTTTCCGTAAGGTGTAAAAGTCTGGACAAGAAATTTTTAAAGTGACGAAATTTTTCCAATATTAAATCACAATTTTAGAATAACGCGGCTACATTTACTTGACGCGGTGGGTGGATTTAGGTAAAACGAAAACGTGCTCGCATTTGTTGGATTAGCTATGTATGCGCTTAGAAAAGCGTCAAAATGTTTCAGCTTGTTTTTAATTCAAAATGCCCGCGAGACCGAAAAACGTAATCAACAAGAAACATGTCACTATGTTAGCCCCCAAGGGATATAATTTTCACTTCACACCGTACCCGCTTCTTTTGGATATTGCACTTTGATAAATTGATTGCAACTTGGTACATGCAGATAAGTTTTTCTTTTTCATGGTTATGTATTTTAAATTGGTGTGTAGTCGTATTCCTAGTGTACATTTGTATTTCATAGCTTGATATCTACTTTGTTCACCTGTGGTGGATGAGATGTGTCTTAGGCGAGGTACCTATTTTGGAAAGTTGGAGGGTAAGAAGAGGAATAGAATGAAGGGGAAACGTTTGGAAATTACGTCAAAATAATAGGTACGTTATACGTTAAAAATCAAAAGTCTAGTTGAATTTCAGAATTTCACCAACAGATTCCAATGATTCAAAATGTCAAAATTTTTATAAAATTTGAGGGAAAAATTGAAAAGTTTAAATTCATTGATTTTTTTTACAAGAACAAATGGATCAAATCGCACTTTCGAAGTAACAATATCATAACTCAAAAAATATGATTTTTTGAAAACAACCAACTTCAAGAATTTCAAAAATTCCAATCGTATTTTTACGCCTCATTTTTCAATTATTTTGAGTGATTAAAATAATAGTGGATATGTATTAGGTACAATAACAATATATAAGATCTTTCTTTTTTCGAATAAGAAATCCAATCAAAGCTGGTAAGAAATGTACATACAGAATGTGAGCTGTATTATTGGGGAGAGGGGGGGGGGGGTAAATGTTTCCAATGTTGGCGAGTGAAATAGAAAAATCGTTCATTGTAACTTCCGAGATTTGGTTTCTGACAAGGGAAGTGCCCCAGGTGACATGCACCGATTTAAATATTTCTTGCACCATTAGATAGAGGACATCGAACATTGTCTAACACAAAATTTTCAGCTGCTGAAGTTGATATTTCGATTTTTCAGAGCAATTTTTCGATTTTCACATAGCAATTCTGAAAAATTGGCCGAATATAGTCGGCGCAGGTTGCATACTGAAACCTTCAATATTCTTTGGGCATTTGAATACATATTATGATGAGACTAGCCCACGGTGAAATTTTCAGCTGCTGAAGTTGATATTTGAGCCCTCCAAGGCGATTTTTTGATTATCACATTGCAATTTTGAAAAATTGGCCGAAAATAGTCGGCGGAGGTCACATACCAAAACCTTCAATATTACTTGGGTATTTCAATACTTATGATAAGACTAGCCCACCGTGAAATTTTCAGCTGCTGAAGTTGATATTTGAGCCACCCAGGGCGATTTTTTAATTTTAACATTGAAATTTTGAAAAATTGGCCAAAAATGGTCGCCGGAGGTCGCATATACCGAAACCTTCCATATTATTTGGGCATTTCAATACTTATGATAAGACTAGCCCACCGTGAAATTTTTAGCTGCTGAAGTTGATATTTGAGCCCTGAAGTACAGTGACTTGGTGCTGTGATGTTATATGTATAGCATGTAAAAAAAATTGAGATATTTTCTCCGTATACACTTCGAGTTGATTCATTTGATGAATGTCATCAAAATTGGATTTTTAAATAAAATTTTCCGCTCGCTGAATCATTTTTGATTTTTTTCTATCGAGGAAATTATTCAAAATATTGTAATCAGATTTGAATAGTATAGTAGGTAAGTAGTAGAGCAATCATTTTGATCAATCTTTAAATGAATAAAAATTTTCGTCTCAAAGCTTAAAATTCAGATAGGTACGTATGGGTTATTTTCGACTTTTTTAGAATGAAGGTTGATCAAATTCGAGCAAATTTCCTTTTTTGATCAGAATATTCAGAGAAAAATTCAAAAAAAAAAATATAAACTTTTAAGTTTGTATGGAAATTTTTGAAATTTGCAAAAATGGCTGTATCTTTCCTAAAACCAATCTCCCAAATTCGAATTTCACAATTTTGAGCCATTCTGGAGCCTCCAGCGCAATTTCCGATTTCTCCAGAAGACATGGAATAATCAATTTGGGCTGCTGAAAATCGACTTGTGGCTTATCCTCGACTTATTCAAAAGGTTTATCCACAGTTGAGCCGATTTCTAGGCGAACACCTGAAGTGCATTTTTTTTGACAAAAATATTCATAAGGGGAAAAAATCAAAAAATCTAAACTTTTCTGTTCATAACGGAATTTTTGAAATTCGCACGAACGGCTATTTCTTTCTTAAAAACCAATCTCCCATAGCACACTAGACAGCTAACAACCCATAATTTTCAAAACGAAACACTGAATGAATGATTTTTACGAAAATATTGAAATGAAGGAGAACCATCAACATCCACAGCATTCTTAGCAATTCCCAGTAAACTAAAAAAAAAAAATAATGAAAAAATAAAACGAACGACAATAAAAAGAATAACATGTAGGTAGATGCCTAGGTATTAGTCATTTTCGTCATTTTGTTTGTACGCGAGTTTGACACCGCGTTTTATTGCATTTTTATTACCCAATGTTCGCAACGTACACTGTACGTTGCGAACATTTTCTTGTGGCTAGTGTCTACAAACTTTTAGGATTAGTTATGAAAAATGTAGTCGGTGACTCGGTGTATAAAAAATTTGTGATGAATGAGCGATAGTGTGTACTTAATTACCAGAATAACATTTTCTGTTGGAAAAAAAAATGAAGACGATAAATTGAATAATATTTCACCCGTTTCTTGTAAAACTTTCCATAAAAAATTGAAAAATGGATTTTTGCTGATTTTTATCGCCAATTTTAACGAAGCGTAACTAATTCTCTTCCTTTGTTGATCCCAAGCCCCCTTCAAAATTGGTCAAATTGGAAAATTTCTGCAATTCTCATGTTCTAGTTCATGAAATTTGGCATAAAATGAACATTCGTTCATATTTATCACTCCTGAAAGGGGGTGAACTAAAATCATTGAATACAATTGGTTGGATAACGAGTATTTGAAAAGCTTAAAACGAGATCCAAAGCATGAAAAATATGTGCCAAAATTTAAAGCATATTGCTCGAAAAGACTACTTAACGAAATTTACGTGGAAGTTCTATTTTCTAAAAAAATAAAAATTTGAACCAAAACAGAAAAGATTGTTGGGAACGGGTTTTTCAAAATTTTAAATTACAACTCCGAGTTTGTTTTTAATTTTTGGAATTGAACTTACAAAAAAAGTACATTTGTAAATTTTTGCAACATGCTTTGAATCAAAATTTCAGGGAATTTAATGTCATATAAAATGACCGTGATCCATTTGCTGCAAATAGGTACCTACTCGTGATTATCGCTGCAACGCATTTCGAGAATTTTTAAAGAATTTTGAACTCTCGGTTGAGTCACGATTATTGAAATTTTTTTAAAAAGGTCATGCAATCTGTCAGAAGAGATTTAAATTTTGCGAAGAATTCCACTATTTCAACGAAAATACTTTTTGAACATTTTTTTTAGAATTTGAGCCCAAGATTGTGTCATAATTTCCAAGATTTTTGAAGAAAAAAAAACTTCATACCACGTATGAATGGCTTGGAATTTCGCAAGCGATTCAAATATTTTGAAGTAACCACTTTTTGAACATTTTTAAAGAATTTTGAGCGTAATAATAATTTTTGAGATTTTTGATATCTACCTGGTCGGGCAACCTACACATCTACATAAATTGATTAAAATTTTCAAAGGAATTCAAATGTTTTAATGAAGTTGTTTTTTGATCATTTTTGAATAATTTTGAGCCCAAAATTAGGTAGGTAATGATTTTTAAAAAGGTGTCGTGCGAGTGAAACCTATTTAAATGTGTTGAAATTTCGCGATAAATTCGAATACTTCGACAACAATGTGTTTTAAGAATCTTTGAAGAACTTCGAGCTTAAATTTGAGTTATAATTTTAAAATTTCTGAATAAATGCGATGCATCCTTTTCAAATAAGTGCTTGGTTTCGCAAGAAAATCGAATATTTCGACAAAAATAGTTTCTGAGAAATTTCGAACAACTTTGAGCCTAAAAATAAGTTACCTACGTGACTTTTAAGGTTTTTTAAAACTGGTCATGTAACCTATCTATATTGGTCAACATTTTGAACAAAATTCAAACATGTTGTAGTAATTTTTTTAGCAGTTTTGAAGAAAAAGAAGACCAAAATTTAGATCATGATTTTCAAATTTTTGAATTTTCAAAAGAAGTGCTGTGCTCCCTGACTGTTTTGAAATTTTGCGATAAATTCAAGTAAGTATATTTACTTATTTCCGCGATAACACTTTTTGAACATTTTTATAGAATTTTGAACCCAAGATTGGGTATGATTTTTGATTTTTTTGAATAAGCATCATGGGAACTATCCATACCTAAATGGGTTAAAATTTCGTGAAAAATTCAAAAATGGGTTTTTATTATTATTGAATTGTATTAATGTAAAAGTGATTTAAAATTTCGTGAGAAATAATAATGTTTCAACAAAAATATTTTTTGATCATTTTGGTGGTGATTTACAATTGGATTTTCGATTGGTAAAGCATTTTTGTGGTTGATTTTGAATGAATTTTTTTCGTGATGAATTCGAGTTGATTTTTTGCCTTGAATGAATGTTTTCTTGTTGATTTTAAATGAGTTTTTAAAAATTCAATTTTAATGAATTTTTTAATGATTTTGTTAAAGATGGTTACTTAATTTTCTGGTGGCGATTTCAATATTAATTCAGTTTACAATTTTTCACGATTTTGAATTGATTTGTTGTCGTAAAATATAGAAGTTTGGTATCAAAGAACCATGTTAAGTACCGAAGCAAAGTTCACCTTTATAAAAAAAAATAATAGAATTTCTTGAATTTTAGATTATTATAGCAATTACGTACTCGGCAAATTAGGCAAAATATGCATTTAAAACATTAAACTAATTACATCGTCAGATTCCCCATGTCAAAAACCCACATTTTTTATACCCCTTGCAGGGTCAATTAGTCGATTTGAGCTTGAAATTGTTTTTTTTTTTTCAAAGAGTCGCATCCTCGTTGAAATCACTTTTTACTTCCTAACAAATTTTGAAATTATACCAACCCTGCCAAATCTGTATATACTACATAGGTACACCTTTTGTCCGAGGTCAAAGACCAGACACCTTGGTACCTGCAGGGATTAGCGGTCTTTCCTTTTTTAAGAAGAACATGTGAATGCCTAGCAGTTTAGAACTGTGTAATACCTTTGATGAATGGGAAAAAAAGAAGAATGAAAAAAACTAAGATGTGAATTTTACTTTGATATTTAAAGAAAAAGCAAGAAACAGGCCATTTTTTGTTCTGTCTTCAGTTTTACTGCATCGAAAAATTCTTGGAATTGGTAACCGCCACATATTCAAGATACAAGTATAGTAGACAATAAAACTGTTCTCTATACCTACCCAACAAAGATATTTTGAAAAAAAGAGAGATTGTCTGACGTGTGCCGTCTATTGTACTCATATAACTACGTTCTACGTTGCTTAATGATGCTACATCCTGTAGGATGACTGGGAGAAGGGAACAGTATACTGATTCTTAGGTGCTAAACATTGGAGAACACGGTTGGATGTATGCTCCTTACTCGTATATGGAATGGTACTACACTGTTTAAAAAGTATACAGTACTTACTTGACGATTAAAGATGTAAGCAGGGGGTACAGCTTTGTGATTCGTTTACGTACTTATCACTTATGTACCTACGTTTTAAATAATTTTCTTCTTGGTGAAAAGCTAATTTCAGTACTTTAGGTCAGGTTACGTGAGTTATTGAGCATAGGTACCCCACACCTTTCAAAAATTCAACTACATATTTTATGAATTAATTGAAGCCAACGTACCTAATGTTGAATTATATTGAAAGAGAACTTTTACAACTCGTCAAATTCACCAGAGCTGACATTTCGCTCACTGAAAGAGCCCAGGACAAATATTTCAGACACGCCGAAGTTGATATTTTGATTGTTGGCGAATTTTCCTTTTTTTGGAGTCTTGGTTCAATCAAGTGAAATTCAGATAAGCTTAAGATGAAAGTATGCAAGTTAAACCCTTCTGTAGGCGCAAATCGGTCAAAAGTTCCGCAAAGGGATTTCCAGCGCACCCTGGTCGAAAGTACCGAATACATATGAATTGATATGAATTGAATCTGATTTTGAACACTTTCTGGCGCACCTTGGTCAAAAGTACCGAAAAATTGTAAATTAATAAATTCAAGTTGCATTTCACAAATTGAACTTGAATTTGATTTCAGTAAGCACTAGACACTATTCACTCGGGTAGGTAAAAAAAAATTGATTTTGGTATTTTAGACCGAGGTGAACCGAAAAAATTAATTTCGGTACTTATGACCAGGGTGCGCAGAAAAAGGTCGATTTCGGAACTTTCGACCAGGGTGCGCTGTAAAATATTCAAAATCAGAATTTCGGTACTTTTGACCAGGGTGCGCCAAAAATAGCATGCGACTGCTCGAGGGGGGTTGCTGATAGGTATCTCAATTGGAGTACATTGCAATCTTGACCTGGATTTGAAAGCCATTCAAAAATTTTTTCACTTCGGAGGTGTCCCTAGAGAGGAGACATAGTTCCTCGAAGAGGCAGCATTTTCAAAAAAAAAATTGTTTTTTCTGCTTTAAATCCTATTCAACCTCTACTTAGTTCCAAAAGATAGGTACCTACTTCTAGTATTGGAAATTTTGTGTTGATCTAAGCCATTGCCAACGAAATCCAAAATCACTTTTAGGGTTTTAGTGAGTGGTTAAAAATTTGCAAACCGCTTATTTTTTAGTGAATTCGTGTTTTGTAAATTGTTTTTTTATGTGCCAGCGTTTTTTTTTTTTTTGGCCAATGAAAAATATCGTGCTAATCAACGAAAAATATCCTATTTATCAATGAAAATTGAAAATTATCGGGCTAACACCTTTTTCAATTGTTGAAAAATGCTACCACCTAAACTACCGTTACTAAGCCACGTTTTATCGTTCAAATGGTTATCGTGCTAACCACCTTTTTTAACGTTCGATTACCATTATATTATTTTCCCGATTACAATATTAAATTTCAGTTGAAATCCACTCACAAGGGAACCTCTTCAGGTGTCCGCCTCCGATTTGAACGGGACCGCGATTTTTGGAAAGATCATGTTCTAAAACCCCCAAATCCAAATTTTCAGCTGCCCAAGTTCATTTTTCGATTTTTGGGGAGTTTTTGAAAATCCAAAATTGACTAAGTATTTTGGTGATTTATGTTTTTTTAAAAAAAGTACGTTCTTGATCAGTAAAACTGTTCAAAATAAGTCCTAAAACTGATAATAACCCACCAAATCCAAATTTCGCCATTTCCAGCCATTCTGGAGCCTCCAGCGCGATTTTTCAATTTCTCCAGAAGTTTGAATTTGCTCCAGAAGGCGTGATTATGAAGTTGGGCAGCTAAAAATCGAGTTGTGTGTTATACTCGACCTCTTTAACGAATTTATCCACATTTTAGCAGATTCTGGAACGGACACCTCAAGAGTGGTTTTTTTACCAGTTTTTTTCATAATACTTAAGAAATCCAAAAAATCAAAATTTCACCGTTTGCGAGGAAATTTTCGAATCGAAATCCAAAATCTCTTTTAGGGTTTTACTGATGTGAGTGATCAAGAATTTGCATAAGTTACCTACCGTTTATTTTTGATTGAATACATTACATTAATCGTGTCAAAATATCGACAGATGTCATTTTGAAAACAGAAGAAAATTAATGTGTTTTTTGAAACGCAGTGGTGATCACTTTTTGCATTGGCAATTTCAATAAATCGAGAAAAATGACTGAAAAGTTATCACAATTTTCGATTTTTATGTGAGTCTTCGACTGAGACTAGGAGTTGAAAAAAGACTCAATGACTCAAATGTGCCAAACAGGACTTTCAGTCTTCTCTATTTGCTCAAATCGTAAAATTAAGAAACATTTCTAACCTGATGGCGCGCAGACATGAAATTTGACCTAAAATTAATATGCACATCGATGTTATTATGGTTTTCGTGACGTGGGTTTCAAATACGAGTAGGTACGTTGTAAAATATAGGTACGCAAATAATGCGGAGGGAGTGGCAGAGGGAAATAAAAAGCGGTGAAATCGTGATGAAAAGCTCCCTCTTCCCGGTTTGCTCAATTGTAAAATTGACCACATATTTGAAACCAACGTCCCCCAAAAATATGATTTCGATATATAAATCGATTTCACGTCTAAATTTAATACCTTTACACACCTCTATTCCATTTCACTCATTTAAATTTTACCAAAAAAAAAAAAAATTGAAGCCGCATCAAAGTTTAAGGACATGGGAATTTGTACCTAATTCAGTATGCATCATCCGATTATTCAACCAAGAGAAAGTGCTAATTGATGGCTGCAATGAGTTCCAAACAACCAATATACTTATCATACTTGATCCGTAGTATTTGAAATCGTCTCCAAAACCTCGTCCGAACAAAGGTAAAACATAATACCTATGTAAGTCAAAAAATCTGTATTTTTTTGGGATTGTTGAGAAAAAACTTCAAATCCTTAGTAGGAAAATCTCAAATTTGAGACACTCCTACACGTCAGATCCTGAAAATAATGATTTTTTTGAATTCAGCAGGGTTGAATTAAGCATTGTCGATTGTAAATATCGCGTTCACCGGGGATTTTGTCTTTGTGATCCGAAAGATCACCAGTGTAACTGTTATTCGTCCGATTGCTTCGGATCAGTTTTGCACCATCAAATCAATGAATCATTATGGTACATTAGCATGAAAAATTGTGAAAAAAAATTCTCTTAAAAAATCAAAAACTGCTGTACTACCATGTAGAAAAAAATCGTTTACAAAAACAAAAAAGGTAACTTTATTAAGAATTAAAATATATAAAATATTTAACAAAAATGAACATGGGTTCTATAACTTCAAATCAAAAGAATAACAAACATCATAGCTGTAATAACTAATAACATAAGGTGAATGAACTTGTTAGTAAATATTTTTCTATCGAAAAAAGTGTACAAACGAGGAGTCTCGATATTCTTTAGCCATTCTTGAAATGTTGTAATAAATGTCCCAAATTCGAAATGACCATTTTTGGGGCTCCTGGGGTAACCAAAGTTGTGAATGAAAAAATAATGTTAGGAACCACTGAGTATTATTTTCAAAACCTTTTTTAGTGTAATACCTGTTTGAACTCGATAAATGTTATGGAAGGTGATTTACCTATTTTCAACTCTCGGGACAGAAATTGGAGAGTTTAGATTCTTGGAAAATTTTAGAACCACCATATTTTGAACTGACCCCTTTGAACCCTGCTAAAAAGATTTTTACAGTACATTAGAATGTGAAAGACCTCTATCCTACCAAATTTCCAGCTCGATAAAATTTTCCGCTGGTACCCACTCAAAAATCCATGCATATGTTCTCAGATAAATTGAATAACACCAGGCAACTGCATATTTGTGTTCCGGTTGAAAATAACTTAATCGATACTTTGGACCCTAAAACAAAGAACAGAGCGAGTTTTTTAAATTTGAGTTGTTTTTGTGGTTAGTTGAGATGATCAAAGTTGCCCTGCTTCAAGAGTTTGTAGCGACATCAGTATTGTTTTGCGAAAAAAAGGTCATTTTCAAATTCTACGCACTTTTTTAAGTAAACTAGGTACTTTCTCCGATTTTTGATTTTTCAAATTTCAAGCGTATACGGAAGATTTTTATTTGTATAATAATTTAAAACTCAAAGCGCGCGACGCTGAAGTTAGTCCACCACGTAATCGATTCCTGGCGCAGAACTGAGTTCACCTAAAGTTCAAATTGAATTTATCATATTTAGAAAAATTAGTCTTATGCGCTTGAAACTTGGAAAATCAAAAATCGGGGAAAATGGTTTACTTTAAAAAGTGCGTAGAATTCGAAAATGACCTTGGTTTTTTTCGCAAAACAATACGGATGTCACTACAAATGCTTGAAATAGGGCGAAAACTGTCATTTTTAATTTTGCAACTTTGACTATCTCTCCTGACCACAAAAACAACTCAAATTTTAAAAAACTCACTCTGTTTTTTGTTTTAGGGTCAAAACTAATAAAACTATTGATTAAGCCCATTTTCAACCCAAACACAAAAAAGAAGTCGAAAAAAGTTCCCTACCTAGTGTAATTTGCATTTGAAACACACCAGCAAGTGCTCGATAATTTTTCATTTAATTTTTCCTGTAACTTTCATAATTGAGCTTTTTTGGGTCTAATTTTAAAAATTGAGTTCGTTGAAAAAAAAAATCGTTAAATTCACGTCTTCAGAATTTTACTCAAAAAAGCTCAATTATTATAAGTATGAAACTTACAGGAAAAATTGGAAAATCGGATTTTTGAGTTCCAGGGGAAAATTTTTTTGAGCTCAAAGTTGGTAAAATGAAAGTCTTTCAGGTACTAATAAACTGTAAAAAGCTTTTTAGCAGGATTCAAAGGGGTAGGTTCAAAATGGTGGTTCCAAAATTTTCCAAAAATTAACCCCCCCTCCCATTTCTGCCGCCCTAAGGTCGATAGAAGGAAAATTACCTAGCATAACGTTTATCGAATTCAAACAGATATTTTACGTTGAAAAAGTTTCTGAGAAAAATACTCAATGGTTCCTAAAATAATTTTTTATTTTTATTCACAACTTTGGGAACTCCTAGAGCCGAAAGAAATGGCCATTTTCGTATTTGGGTAATTTTTTTACAACATTTCAAGAGTGGTCGATCGAGTCGATAATTTTCAGGTGTCAAAAAATGGCCTTATTTTGAGACTTCTCCTTTGGATGTAATGTGGCTGAATAATATGTACATACATAGGTATTTATAAGTTTAGCTAAATATTTACAATTTTTACAACCACAGGAGGAATTGTGGTGCTTATTGTATTTTTTTAAAATTTAAGAATAAACGATAACAAATCACGAAATAATAACAAAATATAAATCTGATAACGAAATAAATTATAGAATTTTGCAACAAAAACAAAACTTCAAACATTCACCAAAAATTGAGTCGTTTTGAGCAGCTAATGATTGGAGGACTTTTTTTTTGAGATCCTCTTTTCACAACTTCAACTTTCATTCCAATCAGAGATTATCATCGTGGGGGGCTATCTTGTGAGATTAGGCTTCTTCATCGTCATTCAATTGACTTTCAACAATGGTTCTGTAGATTTGTTCTCGAAGTTCTACTGTTGAAAATTCATCTGAAACAGAATTGTTATTAAGCAACTGTTTCACAAAATAACAAACATATACACCACAGCTTTTACCATCTTTTTGTAAGGCATGTTTAGGTTGAATTAGATCCCTAATTTTGAAGGAAGGAAATTTTCGCTTTAAAATTTCTTTCCACAAACCTACAATATATTTTATTGATGAATCATTAACATTATCGGCATTATTCGAATCAAACAATAAAATTGCTATATCCCTTTTCAAAACATTAATGTAAAAAACAAGAAGTGCCCAATGATTGCCATTCAAATTGAAAGGCATAAATAATTTTTGCAAAGCACGATTGTCAAGAAAAGCCCAACTTTTTTCGGATACATTGCCTTCATTTTCACGCAGATAATTATAAAATGCTGTATCCAAGACATGCACATAGGGATGTGGAGAGCACAGTATACTCAAATAGGCATCAATGATGCTGTCGAACAACCAACCTACTCGAAAATCCTCATCATGTTCTTCACACAAATTACGTTCTGCAGGTGGTAGATCATTTTCTATGGATTTCAAATAAAGTAAGGATATATTATAAGGGCCTACATTGAAGATAGTTTTAGTGAGTTCATTTTCACTATGAATTGCTGGTGTAAATGTTGATGGAAAGGAACCTGAATATTGTAATTTCTTGCGTGGTATTTTACGATTTTTTACAGTTTGATGAAGTTGGGCATTTTGTGTTTGCAATTTTGAATTGGGAGAGATTTTGGAAGGTACAGTAAGCTTTGGAGGAGAAATTACATCTGAAGATTTAGAAGCGTCAATAATATCGTTAGCAATTCTTAAATTTTTATACACTTGTTGCTGATCAAGAACATCTAGTTTTTCCAAAACATCCATATGTAGAGTTAAACGTTGCATTTCAGTGAAAGTCTTATTCGCTGTATTTTCAACTCGAATATTTTCATCGCAAGTCCTCCTTTCTCGAAAATGTTCAATTTTAAAATTACTCAAACCAGCATGGAAATTTCGAGAAGAATCTTTTGAAAAAATATGAATCTTGTGAATGTGCTTACATAGACCACAAATATGGGGACAACTACATTGATACAAATGGGCACATAAATCATTGCAAGGAACACGAGTACACTTTATAGAACAATGATCAGGAATAGAACATTGATTTCGAAGTTTCTCAACTTCATAAAAAACACTACAGTCACGCTGTGAACGAATTTTCCATGAAAACTCATTAATCATAGTAATGACATCACTATCTGAAATTTCAACTCCTAAATTATGAGTATTATCATCACCCAGCTTATCATAGATTGTTGGCATACCCACTTCCTTTTTGTAAAAATTTTGCAGGTATTTATTTGCCTCAATAGCAAGCAGTGTATCCAGCAAATCATCTAATCGTCTGTTTGGACAGCGTTTAAACCAGTGTGTTTTTAATTCATTATGATAAGCTTCAACTAACATATTAGTATCAGTTTTAAAGTGCCAAAAAGTTCTGTAACAAAAGGCCCATTTTTTCACTCTCTCTTCATTTGAATAATATTTCTCGTAGTATTCTGCAAATGCTTTTGTGTGTCTACTTTGGGAGTATTTTTCAATAAACGATTTTTGAAATTTCTTAAACTGATCTCTTCTCCGGAGAAGCAATAATTTTTTCAAATCTTTGTATACCAGCTCTCTCACAATTTGATTTTTAATTTTGACCCCCAGTTGTTTTGTCCAAGCTCGTTCTATGTGCCATTTACATAACAAATGTCTGAGCTTCTTGTTTCCCTTCCCAAAAACATCCATGGCAGCTTTATATAATGCTGGATCATCGTCTGTCATAATATAGGAAACTGAGAGATCTGGATGTTGAGTCATAATATTTGAGAAAAGGGATCTCAGCACTTCATAGGTCATCGAATTTGTAATAAAGTGCCCTACAGGATACCCTCTTCCAAAACAATCAGAAATTACCAAATTTACCAAATAAAATTTATATTGATTTGTGCAATGAGTAGCATCAATGCACAAAACTCTATCCCCACTTCCCTCCTTTAATTGCAAATATTGTCTATCCCTTTGAATACCCAATGCAAATAAAGTATTTGCATCAGCAGTTTCATCCAGATCACGGTTCCCTATATTTGTTTGAAGGCCTTGAGGTTTATATACTAAAACTTTTTCTTTATTTTTGTGCACCCAGTACGCTACAGCAGTTGCATCATCAGTATGCAAGCTTTGTGACTTTTTCAATTCATATGACCAAGAACTAATCTGCTTTGAAGTTGCAAATATTGTGTGTTTCTTTTTACCCTCATATGATTCTTTTTCACCCTGATTTTCTTGGCAATATTTCAAAATTTTCTTTGGATCCATCCCACGTGCTAAATATAGCTTTATTTTTCTTTTGAATTTTCTAGGAAAACGATTCCATTTAACATTTTTGAATGATACTTTATGATTATGATGAGTTTTCACATATCTCACCTGCACGTTATCTTTAGTTACATGCACAAACATACGAGATGGGCAAAAAGCATGTGGCACATAGCCCACTTTTTTACGCCTACTTGTTTTACATTTAAAAGGCGTATAGAACCTAGCAGCATCGAACTGACAGGCATAATAAATATATTTTTTATTTTTGTGAAATTTTGCACTCCTATTAATGGCATACATATAGGTGTCTACTTGCTCATCATCTTTCCAATTGTTGAATTCCGAAATATTCGAAAATGAAAGAGATATGATGTCATTTTCAACCAAATGATCTCTATTTAAATGCTTAAGTAATGAGGAGTAAGTTTTAAATTTAGAAATGCACCCATGCTTTAAGCAGGGCAGATTTGTTTTAATTTGATTTTTATTACAAATTTTGAAATGTTTTGTAAAAGATCTTTGAGAGGAATAAACAACACGACAATCCGGACATCGCCTCATTATTTTTGTATGGTAGCAGTGATCTTTATAAACTGCTTCCAATGTACGCTTAATTTTGGGACAATATCTTTTGTTATGGATATAATTTGCTTTACGGTTTAGCATGTTTTTTCCACAAAAGTCACAAAGTTTGGGATACATTGTTTTTTTAATGCTGGGATTCGACTCAGATTTTTTGTAAATGGGGGATTCACTTAGATCAACAACACAATTAATTATATCTTTAGCATCAGTTTTAGGACTAAGCAAATTATTTGGCTCCAAAGGACACTTTTTTTTATGCTTATAAGCGTTTTCTTTAGTAGTAATCAATTTATCACAATTTTCACAATTTTTAGGGTAAATTTTTTGTGTAGTTTTAATCTTATTACTGCCAATGCTGACATTACTATCATTTTTAGCAGTTGTTTTAGGACCAAGCAAATTATTTGGCTCCAAAGGACACTTTTTTTTATGCTTATAAGCGTTTCCTTTAGTGGTAATCAATTTATCGCAATTTTTACATTTTTTAGGGTACATTTTTTTAGGGGGAGATTTTATTGATGTATTATTATGCTCTTTTGAGTCAGATGCTGCTAGAGTCGTTTTTTTTTCACAGACACCACTGACACCAGTCTCATTACAAGCTCCACCAACACCACCATTAATTCCCCCAGCAGAATACACATAGCATTTACTGTTACATGGTCTTATCTCACTTTTTTCATGACTAATCTGAGAACTACCACCTCCACCTTGTTTTCGCTTTCCTTTGATAAATCTAATTTTACCACAGCTTCCTTGTGCACCTTTCCTCCTCTCACCAATATACTTCTCTCCACTACCCTTCCTTTCAGTACCACTATTATCACAATCTCGTCTTCTCCTTTTTTTGCCGCATTTCTCACGTATAATATCTTCCCCTTGTGAACTTTTACCACTCTCATGTGCACGCTTCTCTCTGCTACTCTCCTGACCTCTGCCACTTCCTTGTGTGCCTCTGACCTCACCACCACCCATTTTTCTTTCACTTTTTTTACCATTGCTGTGACCTCTTGTACTCATATTCTCACTACCCACGCATACACCTTCAACACCTCTCTTTCCACTTTCACTTACGACCTCTTTGCCACCCTTTTTTCTTTCACTTTTTTTACCATTGCTGCTACTTCTTGTACTCGTATGTCTCTCGCTACCAACACATACACCTTCAACACCTCTGTTTCCACTTTCACTTACGACTTCTTTGTCACCCTTTTTTCTTTCACTTTTTTTACCATTGCTGCTACCTCTTGTACTCACACGTCTCTCACTACTCAGGCATACGCCTTCAACACCTCTATTTCCATTTTCACTTACATCGTCACCTCGCATACCTCCAACATCCTCAGTTCCCTTTCCATCGCCACTACACCCAGTTCCAAAATGCTTCTCGTCTGTAATTCTCTGTTCACTTTTTACATCAGCAGTACCTCTTTCACCTCTGATTTCATTTTCACTTTTGCTGCTGCTCCTGTTAACATCATTTTCATAAATTTTCTTGAAAAAATGCATGCTGGTGTTATTTACAACTTCATCATGCTTATTGATTAATGTACCCGAATGTAACAATACTTCCTTTATGTTTTCTTCTAAGACCTGAACTCCGGGATGCGAAAGGTGAAGGCCATCTATGGATAACAGCTGTCCATTTGGATCACCATTCGGCAATGTGAACGAAGCCCAATTGTTCAGGAAAAATACATTCCTGAGGAACAAAAATGGAAAATAAATCAAATCAAGAATGTATTTCATATCTAATTTTTAATTAAACAGCTACAATTCCGATGAAAAGAAGAACATTAGGAATTTAATCAAGTCCAAAATACCCATGCGCGATTAACCGTAAAAAAATTCAAGAGACATACGAGTAGTGTGCCAAGAGTATTTCCAGGTAAAATAGGTAAAATGCCCTCTGTCCTCGAATTTTTGAAATTTTTATGAAACATTCATTGTTGGGTAATATACCTTTAAAAAAATGTTACAGAGCCAAAAAATCCCCCTCCCCTCTTGCCCAAAATGACGAATATACGTTTTTTGCGGGAAAAAAATCACACTTCAACAATTTTTGAATTAAACATTTTTAAATTCACCCAAAATATATGACGAGTCGTAGCAACGTGAATTTGTTCAGAATTACTGCCCCCCCCCCCGTTTGGAGATATTGATAAAGAAATTTGAAACTGCCATACCTCCGAACGTAATACCTAATTATGGTACGCAAAACTTTATTTCTTTCAAAAATATATCTGCATGAGTACTACATATAATTGGTATTTTTCCCTCAATTTTTGTTTCAAATTTCGAAAATGGTGAAAATTTAGGACAAACCCGAGGTCCCGGAGGGGCTGGGTGACAGTAAAACGAAATCTGACGTCATATTCGTATTCAGGAGGTTTGGTTCATATGAAAACGACGCCAATGATGTAAAAGTAGTTGTATTTCAAGAATAATGAAAATTGAGGAGGGAGCTGAGGCTCTGGCAGGGCTGTGTAAGTGTAAAACAAAATCTGACGCAATATTTGTGCTCAGGGGGTTCGGATCATATGAAAACGACATGAATATCAACACAGCAAATTTATTTTAAAAATTGTAAAAATTGAGTTCGGTGTGAAGGCTCTGGAGGGGGGTAGATGAGTGTGGCAGACAATCTGACAACATATTCGTGTCCAGCGGTATCGAATCATGCGAAAACGACACCCTACTCATGAATAGTTATTTCTCCCAAAATTCCCATTTTACCCCCTTTATGACACATTTTTCCAATTTTTCACCACGGCGCACCTAGGAGTCAAAAATTCATCCAGAAAACATTGCTAGAAAATGATAAACTCGTTAAATAGGTCGAGTGTAATATACAACTCGATTTTTAGCTGCCCAATTTCATATTCACGCCTTTTGGAGCAAATTCAAAATTCTGGAGAAATTTGGAAAATCGCACTGGAGGCTCCAGAACACCTGGAAATTGAGAAATTTGGTTTTTGGGCGTTAGTTTTGGACAAAATACAGCGATTCGCGCAAATTTCGAAAACTTCCTCACAAACTGTTATCCTTTGATTTTTTGGGTTTTTCAATTTTGAAAAAAGCTGGTCAAAAAACCACTTCTGAGATTTCACTTTCAAAATCGGCTCAAATGTAGATAAACTCGTTAAACAGGTCGAGTGTAATATACAACTCGATTTTTAGCTGCCCAACTTCATATGCACGCCTTCTGGAGCAAATTCAAAATTCTGGATAAATTGAAACCTCGCGCTGGAGGCTCCAGAATGGCTGGAAATGGTAAAATTTGAATTCGGGAGATTAATATTAGTTTTGGAACTTAATTTGATCATTTTTACTCATTAAGTACGTAAGTACTTTTTTTAGAAAAACATAAATCGCCAAAAACAGTCAATTTTGAATTTTCAAAAATCGAAAAATGAAGTTAGGCAGCTGAAAATTTGGTTTTGGGGGTTTTAGACTACGCTCTTTCCAAAAATCGCGGTCCCGTTCAAGTCGGATTGTTACACCTCAAGAGGTTCCCTTGTGAGGAAATATTTTGGATCGCTGCAGTGGTGCCAATACTTTAAATTTCAAAAAATCGAGAAAAATCACCAAAAAACAAATTTTTTTGATTTTTTGAAGTTGGCAATGATGACGAAAAAATTGGCACCACATACGTTCCAAAATCCCATCACTTTTCGACATTTTTTTTCAAACTAAAATTTCAATTTTTGGGCTACTGACGTTCAGAATTAAATTTTAAATATTCGGCATCTCGCCACATTATGAGTAGGTGCCTTGTGTCTACATAATATTGAAAATATTTTTAGTTTAATTTGTTTTTAAAATTTATGTATAAGGCCATTGTACTTGTAAGTTGTGATAGGTAGTTTAGACTTTGTGTAAGAAAGGGATACCATGGGTAAATTCAATTGCGTAGGTAAGTATGTGTTAGTTGGCTGTTTAGAATAGATACCTATTACCTATGTAACTACAACGTGCTTAAAATTGAAAAATTTGCAATTCGTGTAAAAAAAATACTTAAATAATGCGTACCTCTCGCTGTCTGCGATATCTTTCAGTAGACAATTGGTATTAGCCGCTTTCTTATTGAGGTTGTCCCAATCCGTTTCCTTGTAGTGGTTCTGAGAACGAGGAATGATTCCGGATATAACAATACAGCTATTTGTATTGATTTTCCGGATTCTCCGAATAAGTCCCATATACTTTCGTTGCACCGAATCAGGAGAATCAAACTTACATGGTATGTGATTTGTCCCTAAATGTATGACAACAGTGTCATAATTGGGGAGCGACGCCCAAAATTCTTCTGGAATGGTGTTTAGCTTCATTCCACTTTTCCAGCATTTTGAAATATAAGATGGAATGAAGCTTACAAACTTTAATTGCGAGTCACCCAACAATAGATCTGTAAAAAAAAAAAAACACGGCCTAAGTACTCGTAAGTACAATTAACTTAAGAAAAATTTAAAAAAAAATTGGAGCCTAACAATTTTTAATGTGCAGGACAATGCTGAATACCACTTCTTTCACGGAGCTTAAAATTTTACATTTTTACATATTTTTTCTCTCTACTTGCTGCAGTTTACAGTGCAAACTATAAACCAGAAGCAGTGCTGTATAGAAACCAGGCACGAAGCAAAGGGAGAGGGGCTAGAGGACAGACTGCCCCCTGGGTTCTGTGAAAGTTGGGAACAGTTGGAAAATAGTGAGAAATTTAAGAAAGTTGGGAAAATATGTACAAAAATTCCAATCCAACAATATTTTACTTTCAGAGTATTTCAAAAATTCAAATTTTTTACAGTTAGGTATCTTATGTTGATTTATCTAGGCAATCACTATATAATATATATATTTTAATTTTTCGTCAAAATCACTGATCTATTCTCAAAATTTTCATTTTTTTTCAAAAGCTTTTCCCCTCGCTTTGCTTAGGCTAAATTGTTATTATTTTTCGCATCAAAATAAGGTTACTGCTGTTTTGCTTTTTGAAATTACAAATTTTGAAAGGCTTTTGTCCGAGTTGCTTTTCTTTTTGATGCTTAAAATTTCAAAAAACTACCTATTGATACACTTTTTAAAATGTTGAGATCTGAAAAAAAGAATTTTCAAGTTAAATTTGATGTTTTTCTACTTTCCGAAATATGTACCAATTTTTCAAAGCTTTTGCTCTCGCTGCGCTCCGGCCAATTCGGTTCTCTTTTTAGTTTTTTTCACGCTTAAAATTTCAAGAAACTGCTGATAAAATTTTTAAAAATTTTAGATCAGAAAAAACGAATTTCTATAATAAATTTGATGTTGTCGCATCGCTCAGGTCAATTTGGTTCTTTTGTACGGGTATAATTTCATGTCAATTCGACCAACGTTTTTGAGTCATGTCTTTCGATTTCGCTCAATTTTTGTTTAAAATATCTACCCATCCAATCAAAAATGTGACGTCATATTCGTGTTCAGCGTCACCATCACCAAAACATACTATTTCATGTGTCGCACAAATAAAACCATTTTTTGAACTTTCACCCCATTTGAGGAGGTGCTGGGGGTCGTGGCTGGGGCCCAACAAAAAATATGACTTCATATTCGTGTTTAGCGTTGCCAAAAACATACAATTCGATATATCACATGCACCAGATTTCTTTTTGAAAGTTTCGCCCAAATTTGGGTGGAGGGGGTGCTCCCCACCATTGAAAGATCCCATCTCGAAAATTGAATACTTCGAAAAAGCATCAAAAGATCTATGGAAATTTTTTCAGAATTTTAAATGGTAGCTCCCACTTACAGAGCCATTTTAAATTGAACTTACAATTTGAAAGTTCAACTTTCAACTGTTGAAAATTTCTAAACGCTCAAAAAATTTAGAATGCAATGCCCTTTTGAAATGCGAATTCAGTTTTGATCAAAGTATCGTAGCTTTGAAAGAATGCGCTGCTGAAGTTGAGTACCTCGAGACAATGTGAAAATAATGGAAGCCCCCCCCCGCCTCATGAGGAAGCTGCCAGCAGGGACCAAAATAATTGCGGGTTTCTAATTTTATCACTTCGTTTGGGCCTGTCAAAATACTGCTTTTAAAAATTTCAAGAATATGAAAATTTAGCAGAAAAATTTCAGAAATACTCATAATACCTACTCAAAGTAAGTACATGAAAAATTCGAATTTTCCATTTTTTTCTGAATTAGCTTTTCAAAATTTTTTGATGGCTTCATGTTCAGCACGTTAAAATTTTGATTATTGTCGGCAAAATGTCCTGATACAACCCCGCCCCCTCACTACGTGTATCTAAAACACCCACTTTTTTCATCAAACTTGGAAATTTTCAGTCGAATCAGTTGGAAATTTTTAGTAAAATCAGTTGGGAGTTAAATGTTTTTGTTCTCCCCCCCCCCCCACCTTAGCAAAATATCTTCGCTAGTCCCTAGTAAAAACTGAAAACCGTGGGCAGTTTTCGCGAGAAAAAAAATTAAATTTTCAGTGATTCAACTTCTGGGCCATTTCAAAATAAATTAGGGCGCAACATAAAACAATTTTGAAAGTATCAACACGCAACCTATAAACCAATGTGAATTTAAACTTCGCGGGAGGGAAGAAATAAAATTCATTTTATTTAATTTTTTCATCAGTTTTGAAAAGTCTTAACAAGGTTTAAATTTAAAAAATTGCTAAATTAGTATGCGACTTATCAATAAGTTGAAATTTCGCGAAAAATCCTTATTAGGTGTATTTTAATTGAGTCAGCCTGGATTCTAACCCTCAAAAATATCATTCAGTAAAAAAAATTGGGGAAGTGAAATATTTTACATGGAAAATAGGAGAACAGAGGAGCTCTGGCTAAAAATGCAATTTATCCAGCGCGCTGAGCTCGTTTATTTTCGAAATTGGGAGTCAAATGGGACAGATTTTGGGTCCGTAAATCATCCGCGGGAAGTGTGGAAAAATAAAATTCTTGGGTAGTGTTGGTATCGTAGATAAGAAATATGCAATTTCCCCACCCTCAGGCGCTTATTTCAGGCTCACGCCTTTTAAAAATTTAGACTTACAAAGGAAATTCATTAAAATACGAGAAATTTACTCTTTTGGGTGAAATTTTATGTACTCTAATGAAGGCATAGGTAAATCCTAAATCGTCAATATGGGTACCGTTTTCATATGAAACGACCCTGCTAATGACGAATATGAAGTCAGATTTGAAACTGCACTACTCAGCACCTACCTAGTGTGAAGAGATAATACTTAAGTACATGTGAAACTGTAATGAAAAATTGAAGAAATAGTTGGTACTCTCTAAATTTGAAACAGTGAAATTTCACTGCTTAGCAGTCACGACATTTTGGCTTCTTAAAAGCAGTAGTTTTTTACTGCAAAACAGTAAAAAATTTACTGAATTAATCAGTAAAAATGATTTTTACTGACCAATTTAGTTGATTTTTCACTGTTTTGCAGTAAAAAACTACTGCTTTTAAGAAGCCAAAATGTCGTGACTGCTAAGCAGTGAAATTTCACTGTTTCAAATTTAGAGAGTAAGTAATAGGATCTAAATTATACACCTCTCGATCAAGTTGTTGAAAGCGATTTTATGATTGATTCTCATTCTGGACTATTACAAAAAAATTTTACCACGATGCCCATTTTTCATCTCCTCCACCCTTTTCCGAGGTACCTCCACTCAATATTAGAAATATGCGTATCGTATTTCCTATGGCTTATACTTACATACAAAAAAAAATTCCAATAAAAAATATTCCTGAATAACATTTTTGTCTATAATTTCGGTTCGTATCAAATTTTCATTTGACGCAACCGTTGGGAAATTCAAAAAATAATTAAAATTCTTGCTTTCTTGCTTTTTACGAAAGGTTTTGGAAATAGGTATGTAGAGCAAATTTTATCTTAGGTGATAAAATGTATTTCAGAATAAAGTTCTTGTTCGAACGTGTCGTATACCGGCAATTTTTTTCTCCCTACCGCATCCATGTGGACTCACAATCAGCCACCCCTTTCAAAAAAAAAAAAAAAATAGAAAATAAAAATTATTGTTTCCATCAAAGAAATTTAAAAAAAATAGTTGTTCAAATTTGAAAGAATATAGGTACATGTTTTGAAAAATTATTGACATTTTAAAATGTTAAACAACTGAGACAAGTTTCACGGACAAATTTCTAGAATTTATCTATACACGCGAGAAGTTGAAATTTGAAAAAAAAAATGGAATTAAATCATCACTCACGCACTACAAAAAATGAAGTTTTTTTCGAAACGATTAGGTACCTATACCTTCGAATTTGAGAATGGGAGACGAAAACAAATTGATGAAAATTTGCTATAAAATTTTATCGCCTGAAAAGAAACAACCCTTTTTTAAAATTTTTTTGATAAAAACAAGATTTGTATTCAATTTTTTTAGAGAGGGGGATAAGGCTGGGTTTACTTGGATGCGGTAGGCCTAGAGGGTAGAGCAAGAAAAATTGTCGGTAAGTACATATGTATACAAAAACATTTTGTTACCTATGATAAATTTTGTTCTACATACTTTTAAAACCTTTCGTAAAAACCGAGAGAACAAGAATTTCAATAACTTTTTTGAATTTGAGATAAATTTTTCGATTTTGATGGAAAACGGTTGCGTCAAATGAACATTTTGTACGAACTGAAATTAAATTATAGACAAAATGTTGTTACTCTATAGAATATTTTTTATTGGGAAATTTGTTTTCGTATACTTAACCCATAGGAAAGACGATACGCACGTTTCTAATAGTGGGAGGTGGTACCTCGGAAAAGAGAGGAGGAGAGGAAAAAAGAGCCGAGAAAGAGAATCAATCATAATCGCTTTCAACATTTTGATCAAGGGGTGTACAATTGAGATCCTACCGGGGGTGAGCCTAAAACAAACGCCTGGGGGTGAAAATAGAAATTGAATATTTCTTATCTACGATAACCAACACTACCCACAAATTCGATTTCCCCATACTTCCCACGCATGATTTACGGACCCAAAATCTGCCACATTTGGCCCCCAATTCCGAAAATAAGCAAGTCCAATGCGCTGGGTAAATTGCATTTACAGACAGAGCTAGTCGTAAGCCTATTTTCTATGAATAACATTTCGTATCCACGATTTGTTTAACAAAATCGTTTTAGAATCCAGTGTAATTGTACTCATGCTAAAATATCACAATTGTAACAAAATAAATACGGTATTGATAATATAAGCATTTTTGTTGATTCGAAATTTTAAGGTATACACATTAATAAATCTCATATCAATTTACTTAGTAGTTTTTCAAAAATTTATGAACTTTTGAGCCAAACATTTTTTCTATACGTACATATAATTGGACAAAAATGTAAAATCACTTGTATTTTCGTTTTTATCGTTAAATTTTAACGCACATTCACAGGTTTCGTGTTGATTGTTCAATTTTTTTTTTTTTTTTTAATTAAATGAAATTTAGAGCCCTGATTTTTTGGTAACTGGCGAAGAAAGACAAATCACTGGCAATTTTGTTTTTCTCGAGAAAATTTAATTCACAAGTAGAGTGTTGATTTGTCACTTTTCTTGTTCTACAAATGAGATTTTGGGCCCCAAATTTTTGGGAAGTGGTCAAAAAATTAAATCACGAACATTCATTGTTTTTATCGCTAAATTTTAACCCACATTCACAGGGTTCTTGTTGATTGTTCAATTTTTTTTCAATTACTTAGATGACATTTCGAGCCCTGATTTTTTGGTAACTGGCGAAGAAAGAAAAATCACTGGCAATTTTGTTTTTCTCGGGAAATTTTAATTCACAATTAGTCGAGTGCTGATTTTTCAATTTTATTTGAAAATGAGATTTTAGGCCACGATTTTTTTCGAAGTGGTCACAATTAAGTAAATCACTAATAGGTACATACATTCGTTTTTATCGCGGAAAAAGTTGATGAAATTTTGGTTCCAAAATTCATTACAATAGTATACCTTAGAAAGGATTATTAATTATTATGATAGGTACTTACTCATATCGAAGGTGCCACACTACCACAGACAGGAACAAAATTTCAAACTTCCACGGACAGGAACAAAATTTAAAAAAATTTATAATCTTCTCACAAAACACGATCTTTTTATATTTTAAAAAATTTATATTTTTCACACAAAACACACTCTTTTTATGTATAAGTTCTTGTACACGTTTAGCTGATTAATGTGCTTAATACATAAAAATTTCACTCAAAGTGCATTAATATTGTAATTAACTTTAAACATAATATTTTTTTAAATAAGGTATTGAATTGAATAAAATAATTGAAATATCGATCTCTCAAAGAGGATCAACAGGTGATCTGTTCATGCACCTGCATACGTATGGTATACAACCGCGATCACAGCCCGTAGTGTCCAGCTCCAGTGCAGTAAACTTGTTAAACCCGCAAAGAGAAAAACGAGGGAATTTGTTTAATTTCATACATCGAACACGCACTGTCAGGGAGAATTCAGGGCGCGCTCTTCAGTATAGAAGGGACATATAGCGATGTTCTGTTATCAAGTCACCGTCGCAGGTCACCGGGTCTTTCGAGAGACTCAGTAAAAAGCGCAATCAACGACATCATTTTTTTATCACAGGCAGGGTGTTTGTGAATTTTGTTGGATTGCGAGAGACGTAACGGCGACGTTCTGTTTTGAAAAGTGAAATCTACCGAAACGAAATTGTTTCAAATGATTTTTAAATTAATTTAATTTAATTTGTTAGTAATTATTTTATTTTATTATTTTTCAATGATTTTCACTTCACATTAACATTAAATATCTTGGACTTATCCGCTTTACATAAATAAATTCTTTCATTTCTTTCTTGATCATTCTTGATTCTTGACATGAACAATTATTGAACATGAACATGAACTCAACAATCATGAACTGTTGTGTTGTCTTTTCAACGTTCAACATCAAAAGTACTTACTGTATTACATTCACAATTTTGAAAAGGTATGGTACCTAAACAGATGAAGAGAAAGCTCACAAGATTGAGTTCAGAGTTGAGTTCATTTCATTTCATTTTGAGATGAATCTATTCCCTGTTTTGATGGGATTACCTACTTACCGAATACCAAGTATCTCTATCAAATCACAATCAGGAGTCTTCAAGTTCAATCTTCACTAATAGAACTTCTTCGAATAATAATAATTAGCCTATGTCATAATTTGTGTAGAAATAGAAATAACACTTCAGATTCATAAAATCGGAGCTACATGGTAATTTTTGAAATGAAATTACATTACCTGTTGACAAACTGAATTTTTCATAATCGTGATGGATAGAAAAGGTAAAAGTTCATGGGTATTTAGTATTTTTACAACACAAAGTCAAGAATGTGTGTACAACAATAATTTGAAATTAAAAATCGAAATAGGTGCAAATATATTTTATAAAAATTGTCCAGTTCACTTACTTACATTCACCAAGGTAATTTTAATGAACTTATCAGTGTAAGATTTTAACCTACTTAGGTAATGTAGTTTCTCAGTAAATTTAGTACATTACTAACTAGGTACCTACCGATACTTACGTAATAATATTGACAGAAAATTTGCTTAGAATTGAATTAGGTAAGGTAAAAAATTACCTACGAAGCTAATTTTAGAAATAAGATTATCTAACATAAAACAAATGCAAGTTGATGAGTACCTATACCTATAGACAGTTGGATTATTAGTTCTCATCTATGAGGAACTAAACATTATGCACTTTTAACGGGTTCAGGTTTATAGTTGATTAACTGTCCCAATGGGGCGTGTCCTTCAATAGGTTGAGACTCAGACTCAGCTTCAACTACAAATCAAGTAGGTAAACGAATTAAGTGATTTATCAAAAGCCAATAATAGGTACCAAAATTAAAATATGTACAAGTGTTGGCAAGAACTTGAAGGCAATACAGAGATTGTAGAAGCATGAAATCCAAAATGAGTAGGTAAATGTACTTATCGCAGCTAATTTTTAATAACTATCATCAATTTGGCAAGGAGATGTTAAGAAAAAAAAATTGCATTACTTACCTGAGAACGGCTCATCTAGGAAACTCTGCAGGGTTTTGTGACCTGGAATTACAACAAATTGATCAGAAATTTTGTCAAAAAAAAAACAAAAACGCAGCGCAGGCAGTTTTTAAAATGAAATAACTGTGCTTCTGCCAATTTGCATGAGAAAATATTTAACGCGCTGGAAAATTTTAAAAACTTACCAGGGTGGGGCTCTTTTAGAAGTTGCCCTAGTGATTTTTTGCCAAGGGTAGGAGATTGAGGTTCAGTTTCTGCAACAAAGTATGCAGCTATGAAAATTGAAAATTAGACAATGACGCTAGTAGGTAGGTATGTATGTAGGTAGTAGGTAAACTGCAAATGTACCTAATGCACGGAGGAAAAAATCCAAAAAGTAAACAATTTTCAGTCAAAATAATGAAATCTTATGTTTTTATTTTTGATTAACAAAATGTATGAAAGAACATACTTACGTGCAGGTGAAGTATGAATAGGACCTTCTGTAGGAGACTGATTGTGAGTGAGTGTAGGACATTGATGTTTTTGAATGCCTGAAAATACATAGGTATGTACATAGCTGGAAATTACTCTCAAAATCAAGGGATTCACATCAATAAGTACATATAATATACAGACATTTATGTACTTATTATTATTATTAGGAAAAAAAAACAGAGAAAAACTCACGCACAATACGTACTTATTATCAAAATGATGAAGAAGATTTTCAGTGTAATAGATAAGACACGTGTCAAATTCATTATTATTAGGTATTAAAATTGGTTTTTCTTTTTCGTTTTCCGCGCAGAATTTTGAAAAAATGAATATAATTTTTGTGAGCTCCTAGAGTCGAAAAATCGATAGTAAGACAACGAGAAATGCAACGACTACGATTTTCGTAGTCAGTAAGATAATATTAAAACAGATCTATCAACAATAAAACACACATTAACGCCGATTATTTTTCAAAAATTTATTGGTAAGAAACACAACTATAAATTGCACTTTAAAAAAACATATCATGTGCTACGAAACGAAATGAATTAATACTGCCATCATAGTGTTCAGGATTTATTTCAAAAATTTCAACTTGTAACGAGTCTACGTTTTTTGATAGGTACCTACACACTTCGGTATTCGAGAAACGTCGCAAGAACGAATTTGAAGCGTATGTAATTCATGTCGAGAGAGACATTTGAACATCAAAATTGAACAGAGTTCACAATCACTTTTCTATTTCCGAAGAAAATTTTAAAAATATAAGATCTTTGCTGAACAAGAGTTGTAAAACAATTTTATTTCGAGATTAAAATGTTTAGATTTTCTAACGTTTGTGGTTAACAACTTTTGCACTGAATAACGCTTCAACATCATTTCTCGCCCCCACCCCACCCCCCTCCGGAAAGGAGAAAACTTTAAATAAATCCTCTTCTCTTGTAAAAACTCTAATTGTATTAGTAGGTAGGTCTAAGTGGTACTAGGTACCTAGACCTACGAATGTGAAATAAGAGAAGAAATGCTCGAATTCAAGTCTGTGACCCAAGTTTTGTTTACCCAATTTTTTGAAGTTATTTCGTAGGTTTCGTAGACCAAAGCTAAATATCTTTGTCGATTGCCCGTATGGTGTTTGACTCTGGTAAAGATTCATTTACTTACTTAAATGTAGCCTACGAATTTTTTAATTTAATTCAGTTCTTACCCTACTTTCTAAATCGGGTTGATTTTACTTGTCAATCGGTCATCGTATTTAAAATAACTACCCACTCGTATCGTATTTAGGATTTTTGAATTTAAAAAAATCTTGAATTAGAATAGGTATAGGTACTAAAATGCAGAAAGAATAACTACGACTTGAAAATTTTTAAAATTACAATTTATTTTTATAAACGGGCCTTAATCCGGCAATTCAACTGAAATAAAATATTTAAAATTAAAATAAACGATGTATACCTACTTACCACAAATTAATTTACTCATATTCGTTTAATTTGAAATAAATTAGTCTAATTGGTATTTGGTAGGGGCAAATGTTGCATTACGACACATGATACACTCGAGTTCAGGGGTGTAAAAACTGATTAAATATGTACAAGTCGCTTTCAGTTTTATTTTGCCCCTTACAATTATTCAAGCTGCAGACATACTTACTTACAAGTACAGAACAACAATATTCGAAGATTTTTTTCGCGATTTTATGTAATTTCAAAACATTTTAAAAAGTTTTTCATGCACTTTTAACAAAAATTGTTGTAATTTTTTACATCAGTTCAACACGTTTTCAACACTTTTTCATCCATATGGCAAATTTTTCTGAATTTTCATAACTTTTTGATAATTTTCCAACATTTTAATGTTTTTTTGAGAGCTTTAATATCATCTGAATGGTTTTCGAGTGGACATACTTTCATATGAAAATTTATGTTGTAATGTACACACACTTTTTTAGAATTAAAATGGTGTCTGGTGAGGCCCCCAGCAACCATTTTTTTAATGTTCAAAAAATCATTTTAAAACTACGTACTTCACTATGCAACATTTGCTCCTAGATATTTAAATATAAATTAACTGTAGATATAATACATAATATGTAGGTATGAAATAAGACAATGAATAGCAACCCACTAGAATACCTACATACCTACATAAGAGATTAACTATCTTAGGTAGTCATGTCTGTGGCTAGTGTAGAATCTGATCTGAATCGTACATTCTTTTTTTCTGCCTTTTTCTCCCTCGCTGCCGCCTGCTCAGCTGTAAAAAATAATGATATATTTTATCATAAGTAGGCACCTACTCGTACATCAACGAAAAAATAGAAGATAATATCCATAGCATTTTTTGCACTCTTCTCATAGAAAAAGTGAATCAAGCTTCTATAGGTACACTCTTTAAGGCGAAGAAAATTCAAAGTTGAGAAGAATAGAATTATTGTAATAGCAATTTTTTTTTCAACAGTGGCTTCACTTAGGGATTCATACTTGGCATTCTTTTTTTTTTTTTGATCTAGAGGTACCAGATTTTTTACTCAACTCGCAAAAAAGAAAAATACCCCCCTTAAAGGTCAACATTCTTTTTAATCCACTCTACAGGGTGTCCAGAAATATCGAGTACCCCTAAAAAAGTTTTAAGTTTTTCATTAAAAATATAGGTTGGCAACGTGAAATAGATGCATATGATTGGTGGAATTTTATCTGTCCAGTCCAACAACCAATCATGTGCTATCATTATTATTATTCACTGTGACTAACCAAAGTATTTAGTAGAAAACTTTTTTAGGGGTACTCGATGTTTCTGACCACCCTGTATAATTGAAATATGTACCTACTTTCAATAATTATTTTTTAAAAAGTGATTCGAAGGAACGTGGTCAATTTAATTAAAAATTTTGAATACGTAACTACCTAGTTGAAAAAAAATGCCCAAAAATGTGATTTTAAATTTCGAAAACAAAAGTACTATATTTACCAGCTTCCTCTTCCGCTAGGTACTCGCCCAATGTCTTGCCCCTCGTGCATTGGCTACCTTGGACATCTGAAAATTACGGAAAATTACTCACAATAGTCACGACTGCATTTTGAAAAATGAAACCAAACTTTTAAACATTTCATTAAAAATAAAAACTCACATATCATCGAAATGATGACCAAGATGTAGAAAATCTTGGACAGTACGCCTATTAAATACATTTTTATTTTTTGGTACCTGGGTACTTTTAACAAAGATTGAAATTTACTTAAATTTTCGTGTTTAAAAAGTCAACTGTATTACATGTAAGACGATAAAGCAATAGTAAAAATTCCAAATTATTTGTGTATTTATAAGCGAATCTGTTCATAAATGAGCACCTATCATGCATACGTATACTAAGCTAGGTATATCTATTCTTCATAGACGATATCATAAATCATTTTTGTTTGATTCAAATAACATACGTAGACGTACTTATAGGTACCAAAATGAAATAAATATCTATTACTTAATAGGTATAGGTAAAACTCTCAGTACCGCACTGTTTTCAGAGCGGTATTGTTACACTTTACCGGCTACTTTCAGCAGTACGGTACTGACGCGAGTTTATCAGTGACACAACCGTAATATCAACAATACCTATATGTGAGTATGCATAAAATGGCGATTAGTGAATCTTTATAACATTTTTCAGACGTTTTTGAGCGAATCTATTCTAACTGAACTACTAAATTAAATATTCTTCTGTACTTTCAATACTATGATTAAGGGTTTTGGCCAGTTCATTCCTCATATTCGTACATATTCGATGAAATTTAGTTTCAACTTTCAAAAGATATCAAGTTACGTTGTTAAATTCTTTTATGAATAATTTTTTCAAAGTAAGAACATCATAGACCACAGTACCTGTTGATAATTCCTTGGGAGAGTTGATTTACAAACAAAACACACATTGAGAATGATCAAGTGAAGTGTAACTAATTTCGAGAATAAACAGTAATACATAATATGAGTACATAAGTACTTTGGTAAAATTCACATCACTTTGTTATCATCACATTATAAACAAAACAAAATTCATTTTCTGATAGATAGAAATTGAACACCCACGATTTATTTCAAAACTAAACGAACTAAACGAAGTAAAATTCACTCAAAGAAGTAAGAAATCACATGTACGTAAATCTGTAATCTACTTTCAGCCAGTTCATTCGAAGGTATTCGATGAAATTTAGTTTCAAAAGATATCAAGTAACCATGTTTTAAAATTCTTTTTTGAAGAATAAATTGTATGTACGAGTACATAACTATGTACTTCAGTAAAATTCACACCACTTTGTTATCATCACTTCACATTTTAGATGTAAATACTAAAAATCGAAATTGATTTTGTGAATAAATAAACTAAAACAAAACGGAATTCATTTTCTGATAGATAAAAATCAAACACCCATTGCTTTATTTCAAAATTAAAGGAATAAGAAGAAAAAAATTCATATTCAAGAAATCAAAATCACTATCACATGTACGTTATCTTTTCTATCTACTGAAAAGCACGCTTCGAATGTAAAGCAGGGTTGCCATTTAGATGAATAATTAAAGAACTACAATTGTAATTTTTTTTACATTTTTGTGTAATTTTGTACGCATAGTGACTTAAAGACAACTGCCTTGTTTTAAACAGTGAGGCACTGAGAGCTTTACCTATACTAATTAAGTAAAACATATTACTCAACGATTCGGCAAATGTACGTGAACACCAACTCGTGTGCTTTGCAACGCTCGCCTTCGGCTCGCGCTGCAAAAATCACACTCGTTGGTATTCACGCACTTTACCGAACAGTTAAGTAATATACTAATTTTTGATCGCCAGATATTGAAAAAATACGAGTACGAAATTTACTTTAGAACTTCTTTATCCTCCAAAAAAGTCTCCAAAAAATAATCATACACCCGTCTTCATTGAGGGGGGGGGGGCTTTGATTTGAAGCTGAATGCACAAATTATAAAACAAATTATTCAACAATTTTAGCGATAAAATGCAGTACCTAATATAATCTTGAAAACCGCCTTTTAGCTCAACCAAAGTTTCAAGTTTTTTCCTAAGAAGTCAAAATCGTGAGAATGTTGGGTCTGTGTCTACCCCAATTTTCAATTGGTGGCCATTTTGAACATTTTCGAATAATCTTTCTACCCGTAAAAAATGACTGAGGAATAATATTTGATTTTTAATAATATGTACTTCAAAAAAAAACTAATACCTGCCCTGCCTACTTTTAAATTAAAAAAAAAAAAAAATGTTGGTTCAATATCAAAAGTTGGAAATTTACAATTGGAATCATCTCTCAAGTTAATTTTTCCGGGTTCAAAAATCTCTAAAAATTGGAACATTATAGAACTTAAATCCGTCCAAGGTCCATAGCAAAGCAAGGCAAAAAACTGTGATATGAGGAGTTGAATTTCCTAAAAATTTCAATTCTAAAAAAAAGTGAGCAAATTCACTCGATTGAAATGAAGGTAAGTTTGGTGACCACCAAGAGAGCTTTTTTGCTTAGATGCAACTATTCAAATTTTCATTTTTTTCGTTGCAAAGAAATAAAATACTCTTTTGAAAATAAGTAATCTTCAAAATCACTACCCTCTAAAATCTACCAGTCTTGATAGCTGCCTGTTAATGCAACCTATACTAGTCAATATTTACACTTGCTTCAAATTATTTTTAAAATGTTTCATACGCATTACAATATAAACCTGTCAATAATAATGTTTTTTCCGCTGTGATTTATGTGAATTATGTAGATTTGTACCTACTATACTTGCTACCTGCCTACGCCATGAGTGAAACATATGCGATTAATGCGACGTGATTCAGATGTTTTCTGAAAATTTTCCTACGTAAGTATCGAAGTTTCTAAAAATTGATTTGAAGGTGAAAAACAGAAGTGTGATAAAAAATTATTAAAAAGAAAAAAAGAAACCTTACTTCGTCAAACGATCATTTATGAAGGACTCGTGTGTTGAAAAAAATGCGTTAAATAAAATCGCCACTTTAAAAATAATGAATTACAATTTCATCGTCAAGTAAGAGTCAAGCCTACGATGGGTGTAATAATCATGTAATTACAAACACCCAAATAACAACAACAACAACAAAAATTGGCTAATTTTAAATCGCTGATTACGAATTTCAGCTCAACATTTAGTTTTTAAGTTCACTTTGTAAGATATGAGATATATTTTCCTTTTTTCTAAATAAAGTAATCATCACCTAATATCAATAAATTGATCCTTCGCCTCTTCGATTATTTATCAAAGTACTTAACAAAACAATCCTCATTTTAAAAAAATAATATTTCACAAATTAAAAACTAAATGAAAAATTTATTGTCAATAATGAACAATTCTATAATATAAGTAGGTACAAATACAAATACATGTATCGTAGGTATGCTCGAACGCCATAATTAACATTGAATTAATAAAATTAATTATCCTCCGCAAAATGGTACCATCGGAGAACCCCCTTTTGAAACAATTTACTCAAAACAGAATTTTTTTAAGCAGCGTAATGTTTATAATACAAAAAAACCTACATTTATACGTGTAATTTACTCATTAAATCTTTAACAATTTTTCATTTATTAATAAACACAAGAGGAATATAACAAAACAAAACAAAAAAAAAGGTAGAATAACATATTGAAAAAAGGAAACAAAAAAATTAAAAAAAAACAAAAACAAAATGTCACATAATACTGATATTATGTTATATGTATAGGATATAAAAAATATTTTAGCTAGTTTCTCGCGTGGGTGATATTATAACGTATCGAATCGGCTGGAATGCATGCTGGTATCGTATTAGACCATTTGCCATTTGGCAAACAATGCAGTACAGCGGAGCCTTGCAGAACTAGACCCTCTTCGCAAGTGAACGTGATCACTTCTCCGATAGTGTAGTAGAATTTAACATACGACATACGACCACTGATCACAGTACCTGGATAAGAACAGGCTTGGATACCTGCGAATAAATTAAACACAACGATGTAATGAAAACGATCAGTTTTTAATAATTATAAAAATAATGTAAAATATAATGTTGACTGGGTTAGAGTACCATTTCGAGCTCTTTTTACCCATCTATACATACAGGCTTTCGTCCACTTACATAAAGGTATAGGAGAAGACCATTGGCCGTTTTCTTGACATTCAATTTCGTACTGGCCATCCAATACGTAATTAGGTTGGCAATTAAATTGAATTATCTCTCTGGGCTTATATTTTTTCCGTTGGCTTAGGGTGTAACCGTGTGTTAGATACCCTGACCAGTCACAAAATACTTCTACAACAGAGCGATTACACACAGTTTGAGTGACCCCCTCGAGCTAATGGTGCTCAGACCACAGTCAACGGGTCCCTGAACATAAACTATGCAGACACGTACCTGAACACGTAGGGAATGGTTGACTCCAAGATCCATTTTGTAGACAAGTCGAATGTATGGGACCGTGAAGACCGTACCCTTGGATACAACTGAACATCGCTTGTCCACCGACAATACGGTTTAATACGGCTACCCGAAGGTTCGCGTCTGTTAAATTATTCAGCTCTGGGCATTGAACAGCTGTAAAAAAAAACAAAATTTTATTGTTTAAAATTTAAGATTACAGAAACATAAAATTATTACAAAGAGGAAGGTATCGTAATCGATTGAAAATTTTTTGGACCGGTCATTTAAAAATATGAAAGAGCATCCAAAAATACACTACTAGGTCAATTTTCCAAATGCTGAATTTAATATGTCAATTTTTAGAGAATTTTTCAAAAATTGAATTTGAGCCATTTTTCATGAAAAAAAAAACAGAATTTCACAGAATTGAGGTAGAAAGCTGAAATTTGGTTTCAATTCCATTTTTGACCTCCAAAATCGATTGCTGATGATTTCGGTCGTTTTAGAGTCTCCAGTGGATTTTTGGATTTTTTAATTTTGGAAAAATTGCCATACCTATAACGAGAAAAAAAGTTTGAATTTTTTTATACCTCATTTTAGACTTTGAAAATTATTTGGCAGTCTTTTTGAGCTATCTGGAGAGTTCAGGAAGATTTCTGAATTTTACAATTCTTGAAAAAATCAATAAGTAAACAGAACATGGATTTGAAGTGATAGAAAAGTATTTTGAAAATTTCCACCTTAATCGATCCAAATCGTCATAAAGAAGATGAATTAAAGTTCACAGGTTCTAAAATTTGTTTTGGTAATTGTTACGACAATTTTTTAGCGGTCGAAAGCAGGGCAGAAATAAATGTTCAGCGTTTTAATTGATTTAGATCAAATTCTGATTCATTTAAAGAAAATGTGCTAAATTTAAATTTTTTAAAATTTGTAAAAAAATTGTAAAATGAAATCCAACATCTGAAATTTGACCTGATGGAGTGTTTTCAAATACTCTTCCAACGTGATGAACAACTTACTCTCACAAGTTGGTATAATAGCACTCCAGTTCCCTGAAGGCAGGCAAACCACGAAGTCTTCTCCGGAAAGAGCATTACCATTAGAACACGAGAACTGCACTTCGGTATTCATTTTCGTATCCTTGGTACTCATAATTAGACCTTTTTTCGATGGCACTGCTGGACAATGAACAGCTACAGAAAAAAAAAGAAACAATTCTTCGTAAAAAATCATATTGAGAAGAAGGGAAAGGACCATAACGTAAGAGGTGGATGTTGCAATTTCACCTTTGACAACTATTTCCACCGAATGTGTATGTCTTGTAGGAGTTATGCATGAAAATAATCCAGAGTCGTCTTGAACAGCGTGATAAATGCTTAAACGATATTCTAACTGGTTGTCTCGATTTGGATCTGTTGTCCAGCCTTGGGGATATTCCCTGTACAAAAATAGATATTTTAAAATGATCAATAAAATTTCAAAAAATTCATATTGTCGAAAAATAATTTCAAAAATACTCGTATTTGAAAATTAAAGTAATCGAATCGCATAACACATGAATTTCTAGGGGGAAAAGTAGGAACCTAGTGGTATTGATTCAAAATTCATGAATCCGTTTCATTTTCACTAAAATAACCTAATAAGCGAAAAATATCATCTTGAAAATTGAAAATAATTAAAAGTGAGAATAAAAAATTTGAAGAGTTACAGAAAAAACAATGCAATGTTGTGGTGATGAGAGATACTTAAAGGGTAAAGGGGTTGCTAAAGAACTCTCGATCGGTGGCGATACTTCAATTGTTCAAAATTTAGCATTAATTGGATAATTTTTCAGAAGGACGAAGAAGAGATCAGAAGATATCGTTTATCAACACATTGAAAACAATTCTTAAAACGATTAAATCGTTGTAAAAGCACTAAGCAGTTTTGAAAACCACTCAAAATACGTAATCTAAACAGCACTAAAAATGGTATAATATCATTTTAAAATGTTGTAATAATTGCTAAAATATCGTTTTTTTGTTTTTTTTTTTAATTTTGGAAAAATATTTTTGAAAGTTTTTCAACGGTATTGAAAATTTTTAAAAATTGTTTCCAAACTATAGTGAAAAAAAAGAACATGAAAATTGTCCAAAATTAAGTAAAATCGATAAAAAAAAATCCAGATAGAAACTTGCTCAAATATGTACAAATATCAAAAAAATCGCTGAAACTTTTACAGAAATATTTCAAAATTTACATGAAAATTATTAAAATGCAGTAAAAGTGCATAAAATACCACCTAAAAATTTCGAAAATAGGTACTATAAAAACACTTGAACGTGTAAAAAGATCGGAAACTCGTCCAAAAGTCAAAAAAAGTTGCTAAAAATAATAGTAAAAGTTCCTCAAGTATTACAAAAATTAAAGTTGAAATCCCACGAAAGTGCTTGAACCATCATTTTGAATTTTCTAAAATATAATTTGAAAAAGTTCCAAAAACATTCAAAATACAATAAAAAATTTCACAGCTACAAAAAAAATTGTATAAAAACCGTTAAAAATGCTTAAAAAAATCTAAAAGTATTATAAAAATTCTCCACATTAAGTAGGTACAACAATTTATAATGAAAAGTTATACTTTTACGACGAAAGTTCAGATTTCAAATTTTCAAATTTTAATCACTGATTTTAAACCCTCAATATGTACATCATTTTTAAACCCTCAATATAATAAGATTGTCAAAAAAAAATCCAGTTTTAAAGTCAAAATTACTAAACTTACAGTTTCAAGAGGATCTGATGGTGTTAATAGAATTGCATACTCAGTTTGCCGTAAATAATTAGCGAGTCTACGTTTTATTTACGGCAAACTGTGTATGCAATTCTATTAACACCATCAGATCTCGTCCGAAAATCATACAAACTGGATAACTGGAACCAAATGGAGAATGGTACGTCATCAAAACTCACCTCCATACAAAACTAAAAATATTCATTAAACTTTTAGCTTCATTGTTTTGAAAAATTTCAAAAAAGTTACAGTGCATAAAAAAAGTTGTTTTTAAAATTTTTTCAAGTTTCAGAAGAGTAGAAATTTTTTGAGGAACTTTTTCAAGAAGCAAAGTTAGGTATTCAAAAACAGTTCAGAATTGTTTTTTTAAAAAATGCATGCTTTATTGTTCGGCAGAGGAAAGATTAAATTCGATAATTTAAAAGTTAAATCAATTGATAATTAATTGTGTTAAAAAAAAAATTAATTCATAAAAATTCCAACTATTTTTGTAGACTGACATTTTTTCCAGTTTTTTTCAGTTTTTTTTTTTTTTTTTTTTTTGGAAACAAATTTTGGAAAACTTCCTATTATATTTTTAGCTGATTTTCAAGACCCAAAAATCAAACCTAAATTCTCCCTCTTTTAACTCACCTATAAGACTGGCTAACATTCCATTTAGGAGTTCCAAATCGTCTAATCCACAGACACTCCATATGCAGCACTGTACCCGGATACACGATCAGTTTACCATCGTTGCTCTGCGCAATAGGGCCGGATTCGTGACGAAAAAGTATCGTCGGAGGTTTTTCCACTAAGAACGTAAAAAAATTATCATCGACAATTAATGGTATTATTTGTAAGTTTTCAAACGTCAAAAAAAAAAGGTCACATTAATCATAATCAACTTACAAGCGTAAGCGTTTTCTTGATTAAGTCCAAAACAGACTGGTTTCTCTCCATCCCATTCTCCATTACTGCACTGCCTCTTATTGGACCCCTCCATAGCGTATTTGCCAATATCTACGCAGCGAAACGTCTACACAGCAAAACCAGGGCAAAAAAATACAACGACAGGATTAATACTACAACTAGGTATTGAAAACACTTCAACTTTTAAATGAGTCCGACAACTCGTCGGAAATATACCGGCTCAAGAAAGAAAAAAAATGATCTCTCTCGAATACCTATATAATTAAAAAAAGCAGCATTTCGACTTTCGAGTTCTTTCACTCTTTCGTCTTTCTGCCAGACGAACGATGAACGAAACGGATTCTTTTATACACCGGTAAAAAAGGCTACTAGAACCAACAATCAAAAACTTTCTAAACCCTTCACTCGTCTGCGGCCTTGTACACCGACTACAGAGGGAGGTAAAAAAAAACCTCGCTCGGTGAGGTGAAATTCGGCGAACCGAAGTTTGCAGCGTTTATCATGCTTTTTCGGTGCAAACTTTCAACATTCATCATGTCTGCGAACGTTTTGTGTACCAATTCTACGTAAATGCTCGTTAAATGCCACGTTTTTGGCGGTTGCGAAACGGAAATACAACGTACTAGAACGGTGCCGGCGGGAAATTCGGTAACAGACTCGACAATACGTTCGTCGTCGAGGAAAGTTGCCACATTAGGCTCGGTGTTGCGATTCGTACAGGTCGAATTGTCTTTAATTATAACGTTTGTTTCTATTAAATCTTCGGCGTCTGAAAATATACGAGAAGAAAAGAAGAATTAATTTTTCTCTAGCGAGTGAGCATTTTTGATTGGCAATCTTCGACCTGAACAAAACCAAGCTAGATCAAAACAGCATGTTCTAGAGTCTCGTAAACAAAGTTGCAGGCACTTGAATTGAATCCATTTTTGGATTTTTGGCGAATTTTTGAAAAGTTTAGAATCTCTGGAGAAAAATTAAAAAATTGCTGAAGGTTCCAGAATGGCTCAAAACTAGTGTTGTTGATGCATATGGAGGTCGAAGTGATCACATTGTCCCACTTTACTCAAAAAAATTTACTTTTCATTTAAAAAAAAAATTAAAAATCCCCCTTGGGTCATTCCATGTCAATTCGACCAACGTTTTTGAGTCATGTCTTTCGATTTCGTTCAAATTTTTTTTACAATATCTACCCACCCAGTATGGAAGAAAACCGCAATAAGTTTGGTCTCAGCCCCCTCAGGGGGTGGGAGGAGGGCTCCATTATTTTCACATTGTCTCCAGGTACTAAACTTCAGCAGCGCATTCCTCCAAAACTATCACATTTTGATCAAAACTGATTTCACAGTTCGAAAACATATTGAGTTTTGAACTTTTTAAGCATTTTGAAATTTTCAAAATTTGAAAGTTGAACTTTCAAATTGAAAGTTCCAATTTCAAAATGGCGCTGTAAGTGGGAGCTACCATTTAAAATTCTGAAAAAATTTCCATAGATGTACTTTTTGATGTTTTTTTGAAATATTTAAGTTTCAAGATGGGATCTCTTGATGGGGGGGAGCACCCCCACCCTCAATTTGGGGCAAAACTTTCGAAAAAAAATCTGGGGCATGTGATATATAGAATTGTATGTTTTTGGTAACGCTGAACACGAATATGACGTTAGATTTTTGATTGGACCCCATCCACGGCCCCCAGCACCTCCCCAAATGGGGTAAAAGTTCAAAATAGGGTTTTTTCGTGCGACACATCGAATAGTATGTTTTTGGTGACGTTGAATACGAATATGACGTCAGAAGTTTGATTGGACCCATCCACGGCCCTCAGCACCTCCCCAATAGGGGGTAATCTGAAAAAAATGGGTTCAATCGTGTGACACATGAAATAGTATGTTTTCGATATCGCTGAACACGAATATAGCCGTAGTTTTTCAAATTGACCTCATCCATGGCTCCCAGAACCTCCCCAATTGGTAAAATTCTAAAAAATTTGTTGGAGGCCGTAGATGGGTCTAACCAGCAAAAATCTGACGTCATATTCGTGTTCAGCGCCATCAAAAATATACCATTTGATGTGTCGCACGAAAAAAACCTATTTTGAACTTTTACCCCATTTGGGGAGGTGCTGGGGGTCGTAGATGGGGTCCAATCAAAAATCTAACGTATGACCCCCCCTTATAACTGCTTTTTTGAATTTTTCACATTTGCAAATTTCGCCAAAAATTCAAAAATGAACTTTGAGACCTGAAATTTTGACTACCAGGGTTCCAAGGCATGCTCTTTCGATCTAGCTCGGTTTCGTTCAAATCGAAGAAAGCCAGTTCAAAATATTCCCTCGTGAAAATAGCTCTTGGAAATTACTGGCAATTACCACAAGACAGAGATCTGCCGATCCAGCTCCCATCGGCACAAATAATTCTCCACGTGAGTTTTTGCCCCAAAACTACGTTATCGATGCAATGGAACGTTACTTCGGTCCCGTCTGGAAAACTGAAAAAAATTCTAAATTATTGGACTTTGTTTTAAAACAATATAATTTTAGACTAGGAACATATTTACGATTTCAATGATCGAAAGAGACTCATCTTACCTTCGCTCAGTCTCCGAGATAGGTTCACCGTTGCGAAAAATCAGCGACCCTTGAATACGAGCTGGTGGCCCGCATGATCCCCGCAGACCCGATAACAAATCCATAGATCCTAATTCGGTCGACCTGAGGATATCACTACCCGACGTATACAACGTTGGATCTACACAAACATCACATCCACGACCATTTAGAAACAAAACTTAGCATCATACCGAGATTTGAATTAAATTTTAATTAAAAACAGCAACCGGCTGTGGAATCTTCCACCGTCGGCGACGTCGTTGAATACCTACGAATCTAGTTAAAAATTCGTAGGTACGTATTTTATACATAACAACGAGGAAAAGTTTCCAAAGTGAGCGATGCGCAGGTAACTAGGCGTACTTTTCGCGGAGAACAAAAAAAAACACACAGTGAAACAGGCGTCAAGTTTTCAAAAGTATTTTTTTTTTCTTTTAGGTAACTACCTACCTACCTGAAAACGCGACATATGTTTTAATAATTTATAACTTTTATTCTCTTTACCTCTCCGACAGGCTGGCTTTTTTGGCAGCAATTCGCCCCGAAAACATTCTGTCGGTACTGAGGTTATTTTAACAAATTCGTGGTCGCATTGGTAATTCACAAATGAGCCGTTGGCTATGGTTAGTCCGGATCTATACCCTGATAAATATTGGCCGTGGACTATGGCCGGTAATTCGCAAGGTGCTGAAATAATGGACAGAAAATTGACACGATTTAGTTAAATTACAGTTTAGGTTTGATTCTTTTCATTTTTTTTTTTTTTTTTAGGATTTCAGATTGATTTACCAGGAGTACAATCCGGCATAATAGGAACATCCCATTCTCCGAGGATACAAGTGAACGAAGAAGGTCCTTTGATATTGAATCCTGGACCACATGTGAAATTCACCGTATCTCCGTCGATGAAATCTGTCTCTTCTGTGATGAGCGAGTCTTCTGGACTTAATCCCTGCACCGAATATCGTTTGTAGACCCCGAATGCACTGTGAGGTACTCTGCAAGGTACTGTTGACATAATTTGTTACTTATTAATTCAATTTTTAAGTATTTTATTTATATTAGGTGTTTTTGTCTTAAAATAATTCTAAATTTCAAAAAGATAATTCCAAATGGGAATGATTTATCGCCACGATAGAAATAGGCGTTTCACGATGAAAAAGGGCATTTTAACGACAAAAAAAGATATTGCACGGGACAAGAATCATTTCACGACTAAAAAAGTTTTTGAACGACGATATAAGGTATTGCCCAACAGAATAATTTATGCACGTTTATATATAGGTAATACATTTAACCACAAATTGTGCTCGCCAAAGAAATGAAATAATGGACGTCACGACATGAAAAATACGAATTACACATACAAAAATTGATAAACAACACGTCGAAAAAACAAAAAACAAAAAAAAACAGTTCATCTACTGCACAAGTAGGTACTGCTTTTTTTGCTTTTTTGGAGGAGATATGAGTGATTTGGAGGATTAAAAATTTCACAAGAGGGTTCCTAAACACACGTTTGGGCAGATTTCCAAGATAAGTAAAATTTTTTGACAGTTATTTTGGCAAAAAAAAAAACGATATTTTTTGATAGTTTCGATGAAAAGCAACATCCTTTTGGTAGTTTTGACCAAAAAAGCAAAACCTGTTCATCAATTTTAGCACAAAAAAAAACAACACAACTTCCTATAAATTTTAAGGGATTTGGACCATTTTTTTTGGAATTTCATAAAAAAACATGAAAGGAAATTTTTTTAAAAAAATAGCAAACATGGCAGTTTTTGAAAAAAAAATTGGCAGTTTAGTAAAAAGCAAAATTTATTTGGTAAGTAATTCTGGAAAAAAGAAAGACTTTTTGACAATTTTTGAAAATTTTTACCAAAAAATAAAAACTTTTTCACAATTTTAACAACTAAAATAAACCACAACTTTTTCATAATTTTTAGCATTTCTTGCAAGAAGTCGTGCTGAACCGTAGTTATCAATTGTCGTTGAAATACCCTATTTTGTGGTTCGAATATCCTGTCGTTCGAATCACTTTTTCTGTCGCACCAATTTATAGTACATGTTACTAGAACGAAGTGATATAACAATCGTTTTAATTACTTTATTAACACGAGAACAAATTATTTACATCATAACGAACTTATATTCGAAAAAGAACATCTAACGTACTACGAAAACGTGAACGTCAGTGTAACCAACTAAAACTAACTTACAGTGTTACCATACAATTAACACCCTTCCTCAATTTAGGTTCTCTAGAATTAAATTAAACCTAAATTGCTACGAAAAAATTTGAACTTTGTAAGGCTCAAAGCCTTCGTAAATACATCAGCTAACTGATTACCACTATCGATAGGTTTAAGGATAAATATACCATTGCTAATGTATTCTTTAACAAACTTAAAACGAGTATCTATGTGTTTCCTACGTTTAACGGAGGTACATTTACGATCAGTTAAAATAGAAATCGCGCCTTCATTATCCTCATAAATAGGTACAGGAGTACAATCTACTTTAAAATCTTTCACAAGTTCAATAATCCACAACAAGTGATCATTGATCAAATTCGAAACAGCAATGATCTCCGCATCAGTACTTGACATCGACACTGACTAAGGTACTGTAACCCGGGTATGTCAAACTCCCATTTTGTTCCTCACGAAAAAAAATTGTTATTTTTCGATTCAAGGTTTTTATGACGGAATTTCTGGCATAGAATGAAAATAATCATGAATTAGAGCACATGCTGTGAATTTCACACTATTTCAAACTATTTTTAACCCTAAAATGAAGTGCTGAAAAATGGCTGAAATTCAAAACAAACAAATGTATTTCAATTGATACATGTAGCATACCATTGGAAAGCTCGTTCAATTCTCTTTCAAAGATGTTATTAAGAAAAAGTTGTAAAAGTGCACGGTTTTGAAGATATACGCGGTTAAAGTTTGCCGAATTCCCATATACTGCAATGCTAAGTTTGTCAAACCAGGAACAAAATGGCCGTCTGACATACCTGGGTTACAGTTCCCTACACTGACTTCTGTTTCACAGTTCGCCACATCATCAAATTTCCATGAAATTTCACACAGTAACCTGTTACCGAACGACGATCGTTAGCATCGTTTGCCCAGTCAGCGTCAACATAACTTTCCACCACACTATTGTTTTCTTCAGCACATTTCGAAATTCGAAATTTCATATCTACCGTACTAATCAGATATTTGAGTATCTGCTGAAGATGTTTATAATGTGTTTCAGAAAAAGCGTTTTGAAATTGGCTTAAATAATTCACTGCGAAACAGATGTCAGGACGAGTGCCTACAGAAACAAACAAAAGAGCACCGATAATATTACGATAAGGTAAATTACATTCATCGTCTTCAGCTTTGGATAGCTGTATTTTCGGTTGAATCGGCAAATTACACGGGGTCGCATTTTCAAGACCGAATCTAGAGATAATTTTCTTAATAAAATTACTCTGATCTAAATACATAGTACCGTTATCAATATTATACTCAATATTAATTCCTAAGAAAGTCTTAACTTTACCTAGGTCTACAATATCGAATCTCTTGGACAAACTACATTTCACTTTATCAATGATATCTTGCCGTTTACAAATTATAAGAATATCATCTACGTAAATAAGAATAAACACAAGAATAATACCCACGAGCTTGTAATATAAACATGGATCATTTTCAGATCTCACAAAACCGAGGTCAATTACAACATATTCGTCAAACGTCTTATTAAACGTTTTAGAAGCGATGTCAAGGCCATAAATTGCCATATTTAGCAAACACACTTTCCTTTTACCATCAACTTCAAAACCGGGGGGTTGTTCTAGAAACACTTTATCCTTTAATTTACCGTGCAGAAACGCGTTTTTAATATCCATCTGATCGATAATTAGCCCTTCCTCAACTGCAATAATTAGCACACAACGAATCGTAACGGTATTCGCGACAGGAGCGTAAACATTCTCATCCGCACCAGTCCAATCCCAACCAGCTGCGACTAATCTTGCCTTACGCTTACCATCATCCTTTACTCGCAAAATCCATTTAGATTTAATCACCTTCGTGTCATTTGGCCTATCTACAAGCGTCCAAACGTTATGTTTCTTCATGCTACGAAGTTCATCCAATTGAGCTTCTTTCCAGCTCTCATCAATCTCGACATGATTAGATACACATAACAACGCTTCACACACATTCATGCTTACCTCATAGTCCTCTAAATACTTAGGTTTGCGACGTAAACGATTACCTGTTATCACCGGAGATTCAACAGAGGAATTAATGTCAGCTGACTGTCCAGACTGACCCTTCGATAAAGACGAATCTACAATAGAAGGAACTTCATTATTTACCGAACGCTGAGAAATTTCAGTTAACAAAGGAACAATATCCTTATACATGATACTTTCATCGAAATTAACATCTCGCCCAATCACTATACAATCGTCATCTAAATCCCATAAACGATATCCTTGAGGTGCATATCCCAACATAATACATTTCCTACTCTTCACATCGAACTTCTTACGCTTTTCTTTTGGTATGTGATTATACGCAAGACAACCAAATTTACGTAACTTCGAATAATCAGGTTTTCTACCATACCATTTTTCCGCAGGAATAATACTATTATCACGAGTCGGACAACGATTTAAAATGAAAGTAGCGCATCGAATAGCCTCAGACCAAAACTCCTTTGGTAAACCACTCTCAGATAAAATACACAAAGCCTTTTCTTCGAGCGAGCGATTCAATCTCTCCGCCATACCGTTTGACTGAGGACAATAAACGACAGTCTTCTGATTTTCAGTACCTTTCTCTTTCAGTAAATTTGATAACTCTTTAGACGTATACTCTTTACCATTATCACTACGAAAACGCTTAATTTTGGTACCAAAATGATTTTCAGCCATAGCTGCAAACTCACGAAACTTTTCTACCACTTCCGATTTCGAAACGATAGGAAAAACAGCACAAAAATGTGTACTATCATCTAAAAAAGTCACAAAATACTTTTCACCGTCAATACCTGGTACTTCGGCCGAACATACATCAGAAACAACCAAATCAAGCGGCCTTTTTGAAAATACATCACGTGGTTCATGCGGCAACTTCGTCTATTTACCCATTTTACAATCACCACACACGTACTTAGAATCATTCATACTACAATCGAGATACTTCTCTGACTTGAGATGCCGAATCGATTCAACATTTAGATGCCCTAAGCGACTATGGATAGTTTTATACTCGACAATATTACATTCAACGATATCACTTTCTAAAGGTACACGTTTCAATAAATCTAGAATATAAAGCTTACCCTTACGAATAGCCATATAGATAACATTACCATCTTTATCTAGTATATCTGCTTTGGTCGCATAGAAAACAGTACGAAAACCTTTATCAGCCATCAGAGGAACAGATAGTAAATTATGACGGAAAGTTGGCACGTAACGAACGTTCTGTAGTATAACATGCTTCGTTTCAATTGTACCGATGCCGACAACTTTACTCTTCCCCTCGTTATCAGCTAAGGAAACTTCGGTTGGTTCTTTCAGATCGATGAGTTTCGTAAACAGAGATTTTTGCTTGCACATGTGATCTGTTGCTCCACTGTCTAACACGAAGATGATGGAATTCAAATCTTGTTCAGCAACATTTACCTCACTTTGAACGTTTTCCATTTCCGAAGAAGAAGAAGATTCAACAATCCACGCGAACTGCTGAGATTGAGATTGTTTTGGCTGCACAACACACGAACTCGATTTCTTTGCTTTCTTTTCACAGTCTTTGGACATATGACCCTTTTCACCGCAAAAATTACAACAAAACGGAAACTTCTTTCTGGGCTTCTTCTTCTTGTTTTCGGATACAAATGCCGTCGTTTCGGGATTTTTACCTTCTCTTTTCTTAATATCGTAATCGAGAAGAACGCCACGTAGACCCTCTAAGGTTAGGTTGCTACCCGGTTTCCCTATTTCACCAAACGTTGCAATTAAGCCATCGAATTCAGCTGGTAATGTAGCTATGAGTGTCGCTACCGCATCAAGTTCTTCATTGTTCATGTTTGCTTTCGCGGATCTTATCTCATTTAAAGTGGCTTCAAATTCGGATAAATGATCCTCCATAGACGACTTGCCATCGTATTGCAGATTACTCATTTTACGTTTAGCATAAGCGAGCTGTAAGTACGACTTCCGTTCGAAATTTTTCAACAGTCCGTTCCAAATGTCACGTGCAATTGTCTTATCTCGAGCATATGACAGATGCGTGTTGGCGAGTAGCTCTACGAGTATACGTACTGTTTCGTCGTTCTTGGAAATCCAATCATCTGTACGATCTTTAACTGCTGGTGGATTTGTGGTTACATACGTATCTAGCTTTTGAGCTTTAAGCTCCGCTAGCACCCTTAATTTCCAGCAAGAAAAATTCTTTCCATCGAACTGCGCGATACGTGACACACGAACTGTATTATTTGAAGACATATTCAAAATATTACTTCCGAACGAAAAAATAATCACTTCCTTGGGCTGCTGGGCCCATAACCATTGTTACTAGAACGAAGTGATATAACAATCGTTTTAATTACTTTATTAACGAGCGTCTCGAGAGCAAATATGTGTAACCAATCAGAAGCGAGTTAGTTTTTATCTGTTGTCTCTCTTTGTTCCGTTGTTTACGTTTTGGACTTGTATTTTATTTTATGATGGTGTATTCGTATTAATTCGTATATTTATTGTCATACATGTGTATAAATCATCACATTACAAATAAAATAACAAATGAATCAATGTAACATAACTTTACTAAACCGTAAACGTTAAATATTATTAAACGATATCAAAGCTGTACGTACTTAACTAGTATCAATATCAAAATTCAAAACGTCGAATTCTCAATGAAGATGATCGTCACAACACAAACACTTAACGATCATCTTTATCGAGAATTCGAAATGACACTTGTATTAATTAGCCATATCGTCACAAGCACATAACGATCATCTTTATTGAGAATTCGAACTACACGTTTTGAATTTTGACACTAGTAGATACAGCTTTAATAATTATTCAAAATGATAGTAAAGTTATCTTACATTGATTCATTTATTATTCGTAATGTGATGATATGATACATTGTATGACGAAAAAACGACGTTGGAAAACGTATTTCTATCTTTTTTTAAAGAAAAATATAGAAATATATACGAATACACCATCATAAAATAAAATACAAGTCCAAAACGTAAACAACGAAGGAAAGAGAGACAACAGATAAAAATGAACTCGCTTCTGATTGGTTACACATATTTGCTCTCGAGACGCTCGTCTTTATTAACACGAGAACAAATTATTTACATCATAACGAACTTATATTCGAAAAAGAACATCTAACGTACTACGAAAACGTGAACGTCAGTGTAACCAACTAAAACTAACTTACAGTGTTACCATACAATTAACAGTACATATAAAGAGTCCATTGAGATTTTTATTTTTCATTTCAATTCGAAATGGTTGCAAAAACCATCATCAAAAATGTTGCAGATTCTCATTACGGAAAGTAAGTCATTTTTCAAATTTTTCCGAAATTCGACTGAAGCAAGCAAAAAATTATGGCCAAATGACCTCCATAAAATGTGAGAAAAATTTCAAATTTTTAGGTCCATGTTTAACGCTTTCCTAACTCGGCGCGAGAAGTCAAAGTTTTGAAAATTTGATTGTTTTTACATCTGATGTTTCGATTTTATTTTATTTTTTATTTATCATCATTCAAATAGCTCAAAGCTGATTTTTTTCAAGTTCAGGAGTTCTCGAAATATTAGTTTTTTCCTTTAATTACACCTAGATATGTTTTAATGAACATAAAAAGTCACCTGGACTGAAAAAAATAGAAAAAAATATGTTTTTCGATTCATATAAAAATATTCAAAGTTTAAGCTCTCACCGGTGAAGGAGGAGAGGCGGTCAAACTTACTCGTAGATCTAAAAACTTGACATTTTTCTTAGGTCTTGTGCAGGTCACTTGGCCATATTTATTTTTTTAAGTAGGTAAGCTTCATCGATCATCACATTAAAAAACTAAAATTATTGAAAACAGCTCACCAAAAGTTCAAAAACTACTTTCCTTCTGAAAATTTCAGAATGGCTGAAAAACAGTTTCTACAGCTCCATTTGAGGATCGAAATGGTCGATTTACCTCTCATAAAGCACCACTATCTGATAGAAAAAAACGAGAGAGGGAGGAAGAGGAGTATGAAAAAGATGAGGAAAAAGAGGAGGAGGAAGTGAGAAAAAATGTATTTTATATTCTATGAAAAATTTCCATTTTTTTCAAAAGAAATTTCGCATATTTAGGTTTTTTGAAGGGTGAGAAGGGAGGAATGTGGGGTAAAAAATGTTGAAAATTTGTAAAAAAAAAAAAAATGAGAGGAGCTATGATTGAAACTTTTTGAAATATTTTTCAAGTGTAATAGATTTTTTTTGAAGCTCAAAAGTCAGTGCCACATGCTCAAAAACAAAAGTGAATATAGATCGTGCTTAGACCTTTATTTGGCTTCTTTCAACTTTCAAGATCAGTATTTTTTTTAAACATGAAATTTTGAGCAATGTACTTCAAATTAAAAGACACGAAAATCATTATTTTCAACCAAGGGCGTCTTATGTAGTCTTCTGAAAATTTCTTTGTAAATTTTTTGCTCCCCTTTCAAGCAGCTGGTTTTTATGAAAAAAAATCTCTGACAATTTTAGCCGTTCAACTTTTCAAGTTGTATGTGCTGAGAAGCCTTTTAATCGGCAAGAAGTTTTCAAAAAAAATCACAAAAATGAAAAAAATCTAATTTATTCGAAAACTTTTCATTTTCTCTTTTTCACGCCAGAATTTGTGTAAAATAGTTAATCTCCTTTTCAAGAAGAAACTCACTATTTTACCTCCAGTGTCCCCTTGTATAAAACCCCCAATATCGTATTTATTTTTTTAAATTTAAAAAAGGATTAAATCAGAGTCAATATTCTCTATGGTAGGTAGAGGTACCACGAACAATGCTGCTTCGCTTGTATAGAGCCCACACAGAGAAAAAATTAAAAAAATAAAATAAAATATTGAAGCCTGTAAAAATTTGTTGAAAATTTATCATTTCTGATTGAAACTGTTTCAAATAACCCTCTTCTCAGAAAAAATTTCCTCGGTCTCTATAAATCTTTGATTTAGGAAGGGGGTAACTAAAGGGGAAAAAGTGCTCGGGGGTCTGGAGTTTTTTTGAGAGATGATCATTTAATGAAATTCAGACTCAGAAATTGAAAGTTTTTCATTTTTTCTTACTTTTAGAGCTCTCATACTGAGTGATCAACACAGCATGAGAGACCGAAGGAGATTTCGTCAGGATTAACAGGTTCGTGTTAAAACACAAAAATGTCAACACATCAATTCTATCAAAATTTTGACTTCTACCTACATTCAATAGGTGGATGAAAATTTTTTCAAAAAATTTGGGTACCTATAGTAGGTATTTTTCTTGTATTTTTTTCATTTTGAAATTTTCAAAAATTCGTGAAAAAATTTCAAGGGCACAACATTCTTGGAAATATTTTGATTTTTTTTTAAATAAACAGCTTCTAACTCCTATTAGTTCTACCAACTGGTTTAGAAAAATTGAAAATCGTGAAATTAAAAAAAATACCTACATCAGACAATTTTTAATCGCGAGTTTTTTGTGCTGGTAGAAGGAAGGAGGAAGAATCCAAGATAAATACACATCATTATCCAGATAATTAAAAATCATATTCATTAAAAAAATAGACAAATATTGCAACACTTCCCATACACGTGTAGAGTGCAGATAGGTAGACTAAAATACCTATTTGAAAAAAAAAGAATTTTCACAGTTCACACCAACATACTCATGCTCGATAAACGTATTGCAAATATCCACCATCGTTCTCTACTCCAAGTCTTGCTGTTGCTTGATCCTTATATAATGTAGTTATAATGTTTTTCTAGTTCTCGTGTTATTTTTTTTTCACCTCGTAGCTTTTAAAAAAAGTAATTAGCGAGTGAACAAGAAACTTTGTTGCAGGCTGCTTCCCTTCTGTTCTCGATATTTTGCTACGATTAAGCACGAAAAATGTTTACTATACTTAAAATTAAGTTTGTTGGCAAAATTTACTACCAAATTTTTGTGTTCAGTGATTTGGAATTTATTAATTGACGTCATAAAATGTCCCTTCCAAGTTCGATATTTCATTAAAAAATTATTCAAGTTGTACCACGTCCCTATCAGATGAAACATTAAGCAAAGAAAATTTTTGATGGATTTCATAACAACAAAATGTGAATGTGAGATATTTCAAAACTATTTTGATTTCAAAATGGGATACGTAAAATCATCAAACGAAGTCATTAAACATGCTAATGAACATCACAATGGCTTAGGTCAAAGTCAAAACATCACAACTCACAAGCATGCCATAAAAAATAGTAAACAGTCTACTCTGTAGGTAACTATTAAGATAGGCAAAGTTTTCTACACGTCAATCACGTCAAGAAACATGCCAAATACCCGGAACTGAAAATGAACGCTAAAAAAATTCTTGTTAAAGCTACGTTCGCGATTCACCTGGTCAAAGGCTTTACTCTCGTTTAAAATCCGCCACACATACAAAAGAAATAAATCTCGCTTCTCATCCACTCTGACATTCTCACACAGCGAATATCCTCTGTAAAATCGAACGAAACAAGAACAAGCTTTCGATGGAAAAATAATTGCCGATCTCCTTAGAACCCCACAAACGTGTCAAAATAAAGCTCGTCACGTCGAGTCTCGGCTTGGCGAAAGCGAAAAATTCAATACTTCCAGCGCTGAACGACGATAAAGAACGTCACCGCTGTAAACCCATTAGAGACGATGGATGGGGGGTGGCATGGCACATCATACTCGTAATGTACAACACCATACACGATGGTACCGTATATACCTCTATACGAAGGTACTTTACATGGTACATAGTATATCAGAAAATCACGTACTATACTCGTACAAGCTCCAAGCAGGTAGCACGATAGCGTAAAATTGATACTCACTTATATCGCAATCAGGTTTCTCTGGTTTCCATCTGCCGCGTACACATTTGGCGGTATTATTCGTACCAATGTTAAGCTTATACCCTCGAGCACAAATAACACGTATCAGCGTACCGTGGTAATACGTTATGTTTGGATTTTTACCCACTTTGACAATTTCCACGTGCAAATAAGGCTCATCCGAAAGCAACGGACAAGGAGCTGTAAAAATTGACGATGTATCATTTCACATTACCTACCTAGCTAGATTTGGTTACACGAACGTACAAAAGCGTAGATTGCCGACGCGAATATTTACTTTTACGACGAAATTTTTTTTTGCCTTTACGTCCTTTTCTCGATTCCGTCGGCTCGATATCCGTTCTGTTCGCCATCAATTCCGGATCGTCGTAATCTTTCGTATCAATATCGTAATCCGAATCGAAACCTCGATTACGTGAACGCCCACCAATACCGGTATTCTTCTCTTTACCTTCTTTCGTCGATGTTTGAGTTTTCGTTCTCATCACCTAAAAACACACACGAGGTGAATTAGAATACAGAGAAACTGAATCACACGCGTTGACTGGAGCTGGAATTTGGTAATTTTGAAAATACATAATATGAGAAAACATGCGACGAAGAATAATATTTTCGTAATATCTACTTGGTGGTTGGTTGACATGGTGGTTATCTATAGATACTCGTATAAAGCGAGAGGTATGCAGCACCGCATGCATCATTCCTCAGGTCTCGGGATCCGTGGTAGTGTGGTATTGGTAGGTACTTGAGGAGGTTCTCTTTCGAACTACTAAAAATTTAGAATATTGATATTACATTTACTTGGGAGTTTTGCCCAGATAAAGCTCGTCGGATTCTTTGCACAGTCTGTGAAAAAGTCTCGTTCAGGAATTGCTGCAGTTCGTCTTCGTGTATCGATCTGGATACCTTGATGGATGGGTGTTTGCCGTGGATGCATCTGCAAAAATAAATAACACATTTAGATAGGTATACCTAGGTTAATTGAAAATCACCGCATGTCTAACAAAAGGCTGGTCAATTTTTCAAAAAATATTTCAAGTAAATTTGCAACAAAAAAAATGAAGATTTAAATATTTTTTTATTTTTAAAAAGCATTCTCAGTGACACACAAACTGTATTTGAGACCAAATCACCACTTTTTTCAATTGCGATTAAGGCACAATTTGCCAAAATCTTTTGGTTCGTTTAGATCGAGGCAAACTTAATTTTTTTCAAAAATGGATTGTAGTGATAAAATGTCATATGAACGTTAAGCAGCATTGATGGGAACAAGTTCTGGGAAATGGTTCCTAAATTGATGAAGAGGCCCATGAATACAATTAATTTAAAGTAGAGATGGCTAAAATTTCATTCAGACCATCCTTTGAAGAATTTTTACAAAACTATGATGTATATTCAAAAATTACTCAAAATGACTCTCATTTGTTTTCTAATTTTTCTCGATTTGATCAGATTTTAACTCTATTAAGCCAAGTTGAAATTTTCAAAATTTGACAAATTCAAAAAAAAATTGAATTCAGCCCATGAAATTTAACGTTGAGACGATGTCTCATCAAACGAAACCTCAAATTGGTTGCTAGTAGATATTGAAAAAAAAAAATGAATTGCATTCTGAATCAGTACCTATGGTATCATTTAGTGCAAATTTAAAATTGCTTAAAAATCACATTTTTTTCAAGAGACAAAATCATTACGTAAACTAATAAACAAAAATACATACATATTTTTAAAAAAAATCAAATTTCAAAATTAATTGTTCTCTTTGGATGTTTTTACGTCGCGTCATTTTTTCAAAGTTTCACATCCGTTTAAATTCAAATATAAGCAAGCAATGGTGAAAAATTTATTTTGATAATCTTGCCAACCTGAATCACTGTAGGCATAATATATCCCCTTTTTGGATTTTTTAAAACCAAAAATAAGAAAAAAAATTGAAAAAAGTCGAAAGTGTTCGAATCAATCAATGTACTCGAATACACCTGATATTTTTGGAAAAGTTTTTGAGGTGCTTTTGAATTGAAAAAAGTACAACTAGATGAACTATTGAGTTTTCAATCAGTCTGAGGGTAAGAAAATGCTAAATAAATAACCCCCTGTGCCAACTTGTCAGGAAACATTTTCAAAAAAAACCACACCTATTCGAAGTGTTTAATATTCCTGATTTGAACAAAGTCACGTTTTTTGGAATTGGAAAGAACATTATCTACGATACCAACCATAATCAGAAGTTCAGTAGCTCAAATTGATTTTTCGATTCTTGGTGAATTAAATTCAAAACTGATTATTTTCAGTGATTTACACTTTTATGGTGAAAGTTATCGACCCATATAGGCATTTAGTAAAAATGATGATAAGTAGTGCTAAATCTAAAATAAACACCCCGAATCAAAATTTTACTATTTTCGATGATTTTAAGGGCTCTGGCATGATTTTCGATCTCTTCAAAATTTTTGGATTCTTCCAAAAGATACAGAAATAAATTTGGGTAACCAAAATTCGAGTTGTGGCTCATTCTCAACCTGCTTCACAAATTTATCCACGTTTTGTTAGATTTATTGCAGACTTACGCCTACCTATCGAGTGTTTTTTTTCAAACCATCACCTCGGTGAAAACACTCAAGAATATGCCTGTCATAAAATCCCCCTCGAAGTGTCCGCCTGAAAATGGACTCGACTTTGGATGAATCTGGAAATCAAGTCGAGAATAGGTAAGCCTGTACTCGATTTTCTGCGACCCAAATCAATTTCCGCACCTCTTGGAAAAACTAAAAAATTCTGGAGAAATCGAAAATCGCGCTGGATGCTCTAAAACAACCCAAAATAGTGAAATTTGGATCCAAAATTTCCCAAAGTACAAGAAATTTTTGATTAAATTTTCTACCCGATCAATATGCTGATTAACCCTTAAAGGCCCAGGTGAATCCTGAAATGCGATGTAAAAATGCTTTCGATATCTCGAATTAGATTAACACAAGTTTCACTTTGACTCACAGTTCGCCCCCCCCCCCCAGTTTCTTAAAACTATTTCGGAAATGATGTGCTTATTCATTTGATTATCCTCCAAATCCGAAAAAGCAAAAAATCGTTTTGGGTCAATTTTGGAACTGTATGATGTGGTTTCATTCGATGTACTTAATGAATGAGTGAAAGCATACTTTGGATAAACACTTCACCCCTTTTTGGGGAACATTTTTTGACAAAAGTTGGCACAAAATACGAGAACCAATGCTCTATCACAAAAAAAGTTGAGTTTTCAAAAAAAAATCTTATCGGAAAATGAAAATTTCAAAAAAGCTCAAATGTGACATTTTTGACAAAAAACACGAATACTTATTATGAGGAATTTTTTGTAAAAAAATAGATCAAAAACATTGATCAGAAATATTGCTTAAACGCACTTTTTCAAAACAAATAAAATAAAAAATGAACTTAAAAAAAATAAAAATAAAAAACAAAATTGAAATTTTTTTCAAAGTGTTATTATTTAGAAAATTACGCTGGAAGCTCCAGAATAGTCCAAAATGGTAAAATTCTGATTCGAAAGACTGGTTTTAGGCAAAACCCAGCCGTTTGTGCAAATTTCAAAAATTTCTCAAAGAAGAGAAGTTATAAAGATTTAATATTTTTTGGATTTTCCCCCAGCCAAATAGATAAATTGTGCTGGTCAAAAAAACACAATTGAAATGTTCGCCTGGAAATTGGCTCAAATTCCGATAAACTAGTAAAACAGGTCAAGAATAAACTACAACTCGATTTCAGCTATCTAAATTAATTCCATGCCTTCTAGAAAAATTTTAATATTCTGGAGAAATCGACTGGAGGGTCCAAAATGGCCGGAAACGGAAAAATTCGTTTCGGCAAAGTTGATTAAAAAATTGAAAAAAACGCATAAATCGTTAAAAATGGCTCAACTTTGAATTTTCGAAAATTTCTCAACAATTAAAAAAATCATTTTGGGTTTGAAATTTTGGTTACGTGGGGAGGGGGGGGGGTCAGAGTCCAGGCCATGCTCTTTTTAAAAATCGTGGTCACCTTCAAAACGAAGGCGGACGCCTAGAGTGGTTCCTATGAAGACCCTATAAGTACTACTCATGACTCTGCTTGAGCTGAAATTTGGGTCTCTAAAAGAGCATGTCATCCACATCTCAGAACCAAAATTTTAAATAGCCGAACGCCGAAGTTGATTTTTTGATTTTTGGCGAATTTTCAAAAATGGCAAGAATAAAAATTCCGAAATCGTCAATTTTTTCCAGAGGTTCCAATCGCTCGAAAATTATGGAAATCGATTCGGGAGGTGAACTTTAGGGTATAGGATAACTTCGAAGTAATTTTTGAAAAAATTGACAATTCTGATTATTTTTTTTCAATCTGAGATTTTCAACTCGTAAAAAAGATATTTTTTCCATTCGTCACTTCGGGTTTGCAATTCACTTGCCATGCCCTAATCGATTCCGAATTCGATTTTATGACAGGATTGAATTTTCAGCTGCCGAAATCGATTATGCAACACGCCTTTTGGAGCAATTTGAAATAGCTGCAGTAAAATCAACGTTCGCTGGAGGCTTCAGATCGGCTCGAAATCAGTAGCAATCAGTTTGGGTGATTGACTTTGGGGTAAGAGGAGAAATTTACGCAAGTTGTAACAACAATTTTCAATTTTGGAATTTTTTTCAAATCTTAGATTTTTAACTTGAAAAAAAATACTTCCTCTTTTCAAGCAGTCACTTCGGATTTGCGACTCATCTGCTCCAATAGATTTTGAATATCGAACTTATGAAAAGTTTAAATTTTTAGCTGCCGAAGATCAGTACAACACCTTCTGGAGCGATTTGAAATTACTGAAAACGCCAACTACGAGTAATTTCAGGCCCAAGCACAGGGTGCTCACAAATTGAAAAACCGGTTTGGTCAAAAAAATTCAAACTGGTTTTTATTGGCGCAATGTATTCTACACACTAAGGCGACAAAAATGTGATATGAATTTTTTGAAACCGGTTCATTAATTTGCAACCAGTTATCAAAAATTATCCAAAAATGGTAGATAGAGAAAAAAGCTCAAAACAAAAGTTGTAGAGCGTGAAAAATTACATAATTCTGTCTAATCACATTTTGAAACCGGTTCATCGGTTCGCATTTAGCAACCAGTTTTTGACAATCGCCTAAAAATTGGAGATAGAGAGCAAAGTTTGAAACATAAGTTGTATGTAGAGTATGACAAATTGAACTGTTTTCGCTAATCAGATTTTGAAACCAGTTCATTAATTCGCAGCAAGCAGCCATCGAAAGTTCTCTGGTTGCAAATTAATGAACCGGTTTCAAAATCTAATCAGCGAAAATGGTTCAATTTTTCACGCTATACAGCTTTTGTTTCAAGTTTTTTCTCTATCTTTAATTTTTAGGTGATTGTCAAAAACTGGTTGCCAAATGCGAACCAATGAACCGGTTTCAAAATGTGATCGAACAGAATTGTATGTAATTTTTCACGGTCTACAACTTTTGTTTCAAGCTTTTTTCTAGATCTTAAATTTTTAGGTGATTGTCAAAAACTGGTTGCTAATATGCGAACCAATGAACCGGTTTCAAAATGTGATCGAACAGAATTGTGTAATTTTTCACGGCCTACAACTTTTGTTTCAAGCTTTTTTCTAGATCTTCGATTTTTAGGCTATTGTCAAAAACTGGTTGCTAAATGTGAACCAATGAACCGGTTTCAAAATGTGATTAGACAGAATTGTGTAATTTTTCACGCTCTACAACTTTTGTTTCAAGCTTTTTTCTCTATCTACAATTTTTGCGTATTTTTTGTCAACAGGTCGCAAATTAATGAACCGGTTTTTAAAAAATCATATCACATTTTTGTCACCTTAGTGTGTGAAATACATTGCGCCAATCAAAACCAGTTTGAATTTGTGGGCACCCTGTGCTCGGGCCTGAAATTTTCAAGGTTTCGCTTTTGAAAGCCCTTATTTTTCCCTACTCAAAACCGCTTTATTCATCTCGCTAGCACTTTCCAATTAGAAATAAAAGCCACCGAGCACTACTTTTGTGTCATACTGTATAATAAATAATAATAATATAAGTATATCTAGGTATATCTAATCCGAATTTGAGCAAAACGAATAATTGACGCATATGAATAATTCATTCGTCTTTTTTAAATTAAATAATCGACTATTATCAAAACTTTTCCACTCACTTAGGTAACTTTTGAGGTCTCCAGTGGCCATCCACACAAGTAGCTCCGACCGGACCTCCTTCCAAGACGTATCCTTTATCACATTCGTAGACTACTTGTCTATCATTGATGACTTTCTTGACATAAGGTCGATAATCGTAATTACCCATGCTCCCTACCAGCAGTATTTTCCCATTATCAATGGTTCCCGGATAAGGGCAATATTCTGAAACAAATCAACTCATTTTAGAATCATTTTATAAAACACAAAAAAAATTCAAGAACTTATTTTCTATACAGCGTAAAAACTGACTTTCTACACATAAAGGCACTTCGGAAGACCAATTTCCATATTTACATTCGGTTGTTTTGTTCCCCAGAATGGTATACCCGTCGAGGCATTTAAACCTTGCCTTGGTACCGTGTTCCATTTTAGGCGCAATTATCATACCATTCTCCGGAGTCTTGGGCAAATGTTTACATCGAGCTGAAAATTGAACAAGATTGTTAGAAAATATTTCAAGATACTTACTCGTCGTAGGTATCTTGAAACATATCTATTGTTTTTTATTTTTATCTCGCGGTATGAGAAAAGGAATAGTATAAGAAATATAGTACCAGGTTGACATTTGGGTATATAAGACCAAGTGCCATTATTACATACAACAGGAATCGTATTGTTCGATGACTCGTAACGATTGTCACACTCGACGAAAACTTGAGTGGCATGTTTCACGATAGATATTTCAATAAGCGAAGGTTTCACCGCCGTTGCGCTAGAATTATGCTCACTCTCGTAACCACTGTCGTCTATAGAGACGACAAGTCTGCCATGTTGAACTTTAGGTACGATACAAGGAGCTGCAAAAAAATAATCTCGCCTTAGTTAACGCGCCCTCGTCATCGTCGCGAGCAGAAGGTTATATAAATCGAACCGTCGTCTTACTAATACATTTTACAGTCTGGCCATCAGTATATTACCTAAGCATAGAGGAGGCGGGTATCTCCATTTGCCATCATTTTGACACACTGTCGACGCATTGCCCACCATTAACATACCGTCGTCGCATCGAAATATAATACTAGCTCCTAGACCAGTGCCCGCTTCCAAATTCTCCATCCAACCATTATGAAGGATACCGGGTGGACCGCAATTGATTTCTAAAAAACACGTTACATACAAGTCAACAAAACGATGGCCAGACGTGTAATAAAAAAATGAAATGAAAGAAAAAAAAACTAAAAACAACATCGAAATTCATATTTCTCATTCCAAACCGCGAAAATTATTTCCGACTCGAAAGCCGCGAATAATTTCACCGAACAGAACCGACTTTCGTCGACGGATGTCAACTTTATTAAAATTCTCACAACTTTTAACGTAGTATTTCTACTATAAAAGTTAACGTTTGGCCAACTTCCCGTATAGTACCAAGTTTTGAAAAAAAAAAAAGTTTGCCGCCAAATAAAGACTAATAATTACTTAGTTCGAAGCTTTTGCCGTTCTACGTAAATTATTCTTATTAATTTTTTTCCTCCTACGAGCTCGCCGAGTTCATAAAAATGAATTTTCAAACAGTCACATACCTCATTATTTGTTTCTTAATTAAAATTGTGTCTCTGTTCGACTCATTTAACGCCATTTTGTAAACTTATAAAAAAGTTGCAGTTTCTTAAAATCTTTCAACTTTGGAATTCATTAAAACGCGAGGTATGATTTTAAAATAATACGCAGGTAGTGAAAATGAATGCGAAATTATAAATTTGTAATTTTATAACAAGTTGGAATGAAAAATTCTGCCAAGCTGCACTCGCTAATGCGTTTCCGACTTGGTGAAAATACGAAAACGTCGCGTACTAATTCAGACATGCTCCAGAGAACATCTGAACTTTTCCACCGATCTACTGCAATTGACTTGATTAAAAATTTAGAAGTAGAAGGGAGGTAGTCTACAATAGTTTACAAAATGACAGCCAAAAAGTGCTCCACACGAATCTAATTTGATTGAACTTTTGTAACAAAAAAAATTGTGAGACTTTTCAGTGAAATTTTGAAAGTGTCCCCGCTCTTATTTTGAGTAAAAATGAACGATTCGTAGAATTATTCAAAGCTGACTTCACGACCTTTCAAAATGAGTAATAATTTTGCAATAAATTCAAATATTTCGAGCACAATGTTTTTTGAGTTTTTTCGAAAAATTTTGAGGCGAAAATTGGGTCATGACTTTCAGAATTTTGGATGAAGTAAGCGAAGAAGCATCCATGATTTAAAATTTTCAGTGAAGAGGAGACTTCATCTCTAAATATTTTTTGAAAAACGCTTTTCAAAGTTTTCAAATGCCGTTTTAATTTAAAGTACATACATAAAAAAAAATTGAAAAAACCAAGAATTTTCAATTTTCCTCTCTTAAGAGCACGAGCACCCCCTCACCCCTCTATCCACCTTGGGTTCAAAATACTTCTAGAGTGCTAAAAAGAAAATTTTTGATTCTCTGTCAAAATTTCAACTAATGATAGGTCTCATGAGACCCACTGGAAATCATGACATAACTTTCGGTTCAAAATTCTTCAAAATTGCTCAATAGAAGTTTTGACTGACAGAAATTTTTGATTTTCTGCTACAATTTCAGCTCATTTCTGATCAGTTCCATGACAACTTTTCTAAGAAACTCGAAAATCAAGACTCAATTTGAGCTCAAAATACTTCTAGAGTGTTCGAAAGAAATTTTTGATTCTCCGTCGAAATTTCAACCCATTATGATAGGTTCCATGTTGCTTTAAAAAAATAAAAATGAAAAAAAAAACCTGAAAATCTTGATCAAAAACTTTGGACTCAAAATTCTTTAGAATGGCTCAAAAGAAGTTTTGACAGAAATTTCTGAGTTTTTTGCCACAATTTCAATCCATTATGATGAATTGATGAGGTCCATGCCATCTTTTTAAAAATCCTAAATACAATGTCACAATGATGGGCTCAAAACTGTTAAAAAGTATTCAAAACAGTTTTGATAGCAGTTTTTGATTTTCTGCTAGAACTATAACAAATTTTGATGGATCTCATGGCACCATTTCAATCACATCAAAAATCATGACCCAATTTTGGGCTAAAAATTCTTCAAAAGTGTCAAATGCAGTTTTGACCGAAATTTTTTCCCCAGAATTTCAACTCATATTTTTATAGGCCTTTTGACACCTTTCTTTGAAAATCATGACCAAATTTTGAGTTCAAAATTCTATAAAAATGCTCAAAACAATTTTTGACAGAAATCTGACAAAACTTCTTTTGAGGAATTTTAACCCCAAAATTCGGTGATGATTTTCGTTTTTTTTTTTTTTAGAAATAGAAGCCATGAGGTCTGTCAGTGTTTGTGACAGACACTGCTTAAAACCAGTGTTTGTGACAACAGACACCGGTAAAAACCAGTTTTTGTGACAGACCCAGTTCAAAACCAGTGTTTGTGACAGACACAGTTTAACAGCATGTTTGTGACAGACACTGTTCAAAACCAGTGTTTGTGACAGACATGGTTCAAAACCAGTGTTTGAAACAGTGTCTGTCACAAACACTGGTTTTAAACAGTGTCTGTCACAAACAATGGTTTTGAACAGTGTCTGTCACAAACACTGGGTTTATGCAGTATCTGTCACAAACACTGGTTTCAAACAGTGTCTGTCACAAACACTGGTTTTGAACTGTGTTTGTCACAAACACTGGTTTTGAACCGTGTCTGTCACAAACACTGGTTTCGAAACTGTCTGTCAAAAACAGTGGTTTTCAACCGTGTCTGTCACAAACACTGGTTTTTAGCAGTGTCTGTCACAAACACTGGTTTTAAACAGTGTCTGTCACAAACACTGGAGTGAAACAGTGTCTGTGACAAACACTGGTTTTGAATAGTCCCTGTCACAAACACTGGTTTTGAACTGTGTCTGTCAGAAACATTGCTTTTAAACTGTGTTTGTCACAAACACAGGTTTTGAACCGTGTCTGTCACAACCACTGGTTTTAAACAGTGTCTGTCACCAACACTGGTTTTTAGCAGTGTCTGTCGCAGACACTGATTTTAAGCAGTGTCTGTCACAAACACTGACAGACCTCATGGCTTCTATTTCCAAAAAAAAAAAAAAAACTGAAAGTCATCACCGAATTTTGGGGTAAAAATTCCTCAAAAGAAGTTTCGTCTGATAGTTTCAATTTCCTCATTTTGACCAGACACTGGTTTTAAACAGTGTGTGTTTCAAATACTGGTTTTAAACAGTGTCTGTCACAAACACTGGTTTTATACAGTGTCTGTGACAAACACTGGTTTTTAGTAGTGTCTGTCACAAACACTGGTTTTAAGCAGTGTCTGTCGCAAACACTGGATTGAAATAGTGTCTGTGACAAACACTGGTTTTGAATAGTCCCTGTCACAAACACGGGTTTTGAACTGTGTGTCTGTCGCAAACACTGCTGTTAAGGATCAGGAGCTTAGAAGGTCACAACGTGGGAGAATGAAAAACTGTGTCCGTCACAAACACTGGTTTTTAGCAGTGTCTGTAACAAACACTGACAGACCTCATGGCTTCTATTTCCAAAAAAAAAAAAACCGAAAATCATCACCGAATTTTGGGGTTAAAATTCCTCAAAAGATGTTTTGTCAGATAGTTTTAATTTCCTCATTTTGACTAGTCTCATGACGTTTTTTTTTCAAAAAAAGCCAACTGAATTTTTAAAATTCCAAATAAATTCGATTCCTACTCGTAGAGCACTTTTTTTGCAATTGACCAGTTAGACTGTAACATTTACTCGTATCTGGAGAACCTCGAATTATTTTTTAAAATTCCTTTTTCACTTTACGAATGCAATTTTTCAATAACAAACCCACATTAGACAAATAATAATTAAGAGCACGAAAATGGATTCTCAAATGACTCACCTTGGCATTTAGGAGTAGCCGCCGTCCATTTCTTATCAGCTCCGCATCTTCGAGTCCGTTCTCCGACCAGCATATATCCGTACTTGCATTCGTACGATACAACCGAATTATACGACGTCGAGGTAAATATCGCCGTCCCAAATAGCGGATTTTCAGGTGTGGGGCACTGTACGGCTGTAACCACATTAGAACCAAACCCCCGCAAAAAGCAACAGTATTTTACAATGGAACTTTAACTAGTACTTAACAAAAGGGAGCTAATAAAAGCGAACGCGCGCCCAATTCCATAAACTTTTCCGCCTGCAGCTTGAACAGTTTACGAGTTTGAAACTGTTTGAGAATGGCGCGACGCGATGAGATATTTTTGAATGGCGGTAAAATTGAGATTTTTACGACCACTTGACGTCTCTCATTTACGCTGGCAATTGCTAGCTAGGCTCAGGATGGGATAATAGGATAATACGTAAATTACACGGGTAGGTTTTCTACATTAGGTAATAGGTAGGCACCAAATATTGGCTGATATTTGTTGTAGCAACTTACGCACGCAAGACGGTAATTCTTTGGGAGTCCAGAGGCCGTCTGATTGACATGTTCGCTCTGGTCTGCCTACCAGTTCGTATCCTTCTTCGCAGTGGTAGTTGACTCGACAGTTGAACGTGAAACAGTCGCCGGTGTGCCAGCCGTTGGAGATTTCATGGGGTGTACCGCATGTTCTGGCTGTAAAACACTGAGTTAGTTATCAAAAAGCAAAGGTGATAAGGTGGAGTGGTTTTAGGCTAATTTTTGGTCGTTTAATTCGAATTCGGGGTTCAATTTTTGCCATTCATAAGTCGAAAAAAATCACATTTTTGCTTCAAACCGTTGAAAATACGTAAGTGAATTTCCCAAATAGGATCGAACTTTAACGAGCTGCTACTTATCTACAGGAATGAATTTGACTAGCCAAAAAATCCAGTTTCAACTCGATACAGGAGGGAAAATATCTTTTGAAAAAAATTTCTTCATTAGAGGCGTCTCATATGTACCTATTAATCATATGGCACACAGTGGGCCACAGACCCCCCAAAAACGGCGATAAATCGGATTCAACCCTCATCGATGTGCAATATGTCGATTAATATGTTTTCGACATCGTAGAATTCGAATCTGCACTTATTTTTTTTGTAGGAGTGGGGGGTGAGGCGTGGGGAGTGGGAAAATTTCAAATTTTGCATATATTATCGTGTGATATATCGATTAATATGTTTTCAAGGTCGTAGAGTTCGAATCTGGAGTTATTTTTTTGGTAGGGGTGGGTGGTGAGGCGTGGGGAGGGGGGAATTTCAAATTTGGGGTATATTATTGTGTAATATGTCGATTGATATGTTTTCGAGGTTGTAGAGTTCGAATCTGGAGTTAGTTTCTTTGTAGAGGTGGAAGGTGAGGCGTGGGGAGGTGAAAAATTCCAAATTTACTTTTTGATGTTTTGTTATACCACTGATTTTCAAAGTTTACAGTTTTTTATATAAAATCAGAACACATTTTGGAACAAAATTCACATAATCGGGCAATATCGTGTGTTCTCTTATGCATAGTGATGTGTATTTAGGAGTGGAGTATACTATGTTTTGGCGATTTTTTGCACATAATTGCACATTTTCTCTGCAGGTTCATTTTTCTATTAAAAATACATCAATTTCTTTCTCAATTGCCGAAATATTGCAATTTTAAGATCAAAACATGATATACTCGATTCAATTTCGATTGAAATACATTATTTGAGACATAAAATGAATTTTTCAAATCAACGATATTAAGAACCTCAAAAACATTACAATCGACATATTAAACGATAATATAAGCAAAATTTGGAAGTTTTTACCTCTCCACGCCTCAGTTCCAACTCCTACTAAAAAAATAACTCCGGATTCGAACTCTACGACCCCGAAAACATATTAATCGATATATCACACGATAATATAAGCAACATTTGAAATTTTCTCGCTCCTCACGCCTCACCCCCCACTCCTACAAAAAAAATAAGTGCAGATTCGAATTCTACGATGTCGAAAACATATTAATCGACATATTGCACATCGATGAGGGTTGAATCCGAATTATCGCCGTTTTTGGGGGGTCTGTGGCCCACTGTGTGGCACCAAAGTCCAAATTGAAATTTGGATGGAAATGACTCCATTACTCAAAAAGGCAAACCATTAAGGTCAAAGCTGCAATGTGAGCATAGAAATACGAATTTTTGAGAAAACTGATTCCGATTCTGAGACTCGTTTGGATCCAAAAATTCAAATTTAGCCCCCAAGAAGGAGGCAGAGAAAATTGAGTGGGTACCTTCGAGGAGAGATTAGGGCCCAAAATCTCAAAAAATGCAACAAGATATCGAATTACAGGTTTTTTAAGACACTTATTCTGATTCTGAAATTTTTTTGACCCTAAAATCGAAATTGAGCCCCTTCCAGCGCCAGAAAAAATGAAGCCCAAAATTTGGAAAAATGCAATATGGGTATCAAATTAAGTATAGGTTTCTGAAGGCGCTTGATTTGGAAATCCATTTGACATCAAAATTAAAACTATGGCCTAAAATTTCAAAGAGACAATGGGTAACAAATTAGAGGTTAGCTAAGGCAAATTACTCGTATTCATATTTTTAAATCAATCCGACCTCAGAATAAAATTTGAGCTCTCGAGTGAGAAGGAATGGATCCAAAAAGGTCAGGAAATGAAACATTATGGTATCAACATAGTTGAACCCTTTTGTGAGAAGCTGAGAGCCCAAAATTTTAAAAAATGGAACGTGAGTGAAGTATCAAATTCGTTAAAGAAGCTGATTCTAATTCTATAAAATCAAAATTAAGCCCCTGAGAGAAGAGCTGAGGGCCCAAAATTTAAAAAAAATGCAACATATAAAGGTTTTCAAAGACTCCCATTCCAATTTTAAAATCCCTTCGCACTCAAAATGAAAATTGAGATCCTCAGAGGGAAGTGTAGAATCAAAAATTTCAAAAAATGCAACACGAAATCGTTTGACATCAAGAATGTTTCCAAAGCATTAGAAAGAATCTTGAGGAAAAAAGTTTTTAAAAATCGAGATGTAGGTTTTTGAATGCATTTAAGTATGCTGATTTCGAAATGTATTCAATTTCTTGGTAAATTACTGGTAAGTTATAGGTAATTTTCCGGTAATTTCCAGGTAATTTTCTGATAAATTACTGGTGCTTTCCTTGTAAATTACTGGTGCTTTCCTTGTAAATTACTGGTGATTTCCTGGCAAATCACTGGTAATTTCCTGGCAAATCACTGGTAATTTCCTGGCAAATTACTGGTAATTTCCCGACAAATTACTGGTAATTTCCCGACAAATTACTGGTAATTTCCTGACAAATTACTGGTAATTTCCTGGTAAATTATGAGTGATTTTCTTGGTAAATTACTGGTAATTTCCTGGCGAATTACTGATAGTTTCCTGGCAAATTACTGGTGATTTCCTGGTAAATTACTGGTGATTTCCTTGTAAATTACTGATAATTTCCTGGTAAATTACTGGTAATTTTCCGGTAAATTATCGGTGATTTCCTGGTAAATTATTGGTAACTTCCTGGCAAATTACTGGTAACTTTCTGGTAATTTAATTTCTTGGTAAATAACTGGTAATTTTTAGGTAAATTACTGGTGATTTCCTGGTAAATTATGAGTGATTTTCTTGGTAAATTACTGGTAATTTCCTGGTAATTTAATTTCTTGGTAAATTACTGGTAATTTTTAGGTAAATTACTGGTAATTTTCAGGTAAATTACTGGTAATTTTCAGGTAAATTACTGGTAATTTAATTTCTTGGTAAATTACTGGAAAGTTACTGGTGATTTCCTGGTAAATTACTGATAATATCCTGGTAAGTTACTGATAAATTACTGGTAATTTCCTGGCAAGTTACCAGTAATTTCTGGAGATCATAGGGTCCGAAATTCTGAAAAAAACTCATTATGGGTACTCGATTATAGGCTTGTAAAGATGCTGATGCTGATTCTGATTCTGATTCTGATTCTGAAATCCGTTTGATCCCAAAATCAAAATTGATCACTTCACTTCACTAGAAGAAAACTGGAGGCCCAAAACCTCGAAAAACGGAATATCATAATTATGAAATCCTGGATTTAAAAAAAAAACGCTACAGATTCTAATTTCAAAATCCATTTGACCTCAAGATCAAAAGTCGACCTCTCAGAGCAGGATTTTTGTAAAATGCATGGTACCGGTACCGGTATCGAATGATGGGGTTTTAAGTTTTAACCGTGCTTATTCTGAAATCCGTGTGATTTCAAAATCAAAATTTAGCATCGCAAACGGAGACCTGGCCCCAATTTTTGAAAATCCAATGAATTTGACCTCACACAGATTTCAGAACGGTATCAACGTTCTTAACCCTTTGGCAACCGCCGGGAAAAGGGTATCCCAGTGACCATAACAAAAAATCCCGCAGTTCCAGCTTGTAAGCGTTAAGGCAATGTAATTTGGTCCCACTGGTAGAGCAGTTCCACTGCCAGACCAGAATCATACCTACTTTAGTTCACCCTAGTTTACAAATATCCCGATAGATGGCGTAATTTTTCAAGTTTGATTTCACAACCAGTGGGACGTATACGTCCCACTAAGAATTCATAAAATACCAGTGGGACATATATGTCCCGATTTTTTCAAATTTCGGGTGGCCAGTGGAGCTCCAAGGAGAGGAGTAAAAAATTCTCCGACAGCTCAAATGCGTTTAGGAGAGTACTAGCAATTATTTTCTTGAAAAAAAAAATTGAAAATTCGAAAAAAACATAATTGGTTGCCAAAGGGTTAAACACCCAATTTTTGAAAGCATAGTTATTGCATTTTTGTCAAAATTTTGGAACAAAAGCCATCTTTTGAGACTATGGGAGAGGGGGGCTTCTTTTTGGTTTTAGGGTAAAATTGATTTCAAAATTAGAATCAATGCTCTCGAGAACCTATATTTTTAATAATACAAATATTAAGTAGGTACCTACTTTTTTATTTATAAAATTTTTTCAATTTTTGGTCAAAAATTATGATTGCAAAGTCAAAACTCGCAAAAAACGGAATTCAACAAGTCGAACTAAAACTAGGCAGTAGGTACTATTCTTTCTTGATTTTTTAAAGTTCAGAAAAATGAAAGAAAAAATCAATAAGTAAAACTTGGAATTTCAAGGAATAAGATAAATTAATGAATTTTTTGAATCAATTGAAAGTGATTTTGGCAAAGTCTTCATTAATGTTTATTTCATGATGTGTGCAATTTCAACCGTTAAAAAATATTTGAAAATTGGTGGAAGAACCTCATAAAAACAAAATTTTGAAGTTTGCTAAAACCTACTCTCAATTTGGTAATCCATGCTACTTATTTATGAAATTTGGTACATTTACAAGAGTGTTGATTTTGGCGTACTTTGACCTTCATTTTGAGCATTTTGAAAAATGGTCGATATTAGGCACCCAAAATTTCAAATTTCAATTTAGAGTCGTTGGAGAAAAAAAAGTCATAGAAAATATTTTCAAAATCTTGATGCCCAAGAGGCTGTTCATGATGGTATGTTTTAAAATATGTACTATCACTTTCATTCAAGTAGTAAATACTTACGCTCGCACGATATATCCGGCCCGAACCAAGAAGCAGTTCCTTCCACTGCCAGGCATTTGGCTGCAGGGAAACCATTGGTGACGTAACCAGTCGTACACTGGTATTGAATCGTCTCGTCCACATCGAAAGCATTTTGCTCAGGACGAGCATTATGACGGGCATTTCCAATCACTGGAGGTTTAGTGCAAAAACCTGGATAAAAAAATTTCAAACTCATTACAAATTGACCCATAAAAAAGCACAATCCAATCGTCGACAATTTTTAGCGATACTTACTGCTCTGTTTACAGGTAGGCGTGTTTCCTGACCAGGTGCCATCAGCTTGGCATGTCCTCTGCTTAGGTCCCACCAGGGTATAGCCGAGTTCGCAAGTATAATTCGCCTTATCACTAAACAACAACCCTCTCAAGGTAACCCGTCCGAAGCTAGGGCTGGCTAACTCTTCGCATTCTCTATCTAAAACGAAACATTCGACAAAAGGAGTAACGTGAGATATTCGTATTTAACAAATTATACTGCATAAACTTTTCCATTGCGTCGCATCGACGTGGATACCTGTAGAAAAACCCAAACACCCGAGACAAACTTCATTTAATCATCGCAGCCGTTTGAAAATGTCAATAAACGTTTGCGTTTGAGGTTTCAATAAGACGTTTACAACTTCCTTATCGTAACAAAATGGTCCCTTTCAAGTTGTTTAATCCTTCTTACCTCTTAAGAATAATCTTATCTAGCGCCAACACCGACGACGACGAGGAGGGGCGAATTACGCAACAAAATTGTCGATTTCAATTAACCGACCTTTTGAGTTGGTAATTTTAAATTGATTTCGTTGCGTTATTAACGCTCGAGACTGTATCGTTCTCTGGCTCGGCGAAAAAGGCGAATTTCATTAAATAATTTCCAATACGTCGGAATTAACGCTCGTACTGTCATTCTTAATTATCTTTCTACTTCGTTTTCGCGTTTTTCTTTTAACAACGATGAATTTTTAAAAGTTTACCAGCGCAGCAGCGTTGCATCGACGAGTTGTTTTTTCACCCTGTTTCTTCCGAAATTGAAAATTAATAAGCGCGAACCAACCAGCCAGACCGAGTCGCGACACGTTGCTGCCTTTTTTGCATCTCCTGTCTAGCGAGTTTCCATTATATAAAATCACTTTATCGTTGTTTCCAATAAATTAAAATTTCTTTTCGTCGTCAGCTTCGACAACGTAGCAACAAAGTTTTCGATTTATGGCTCATTTACGGCGAAAAGATTATGCAACTTTGCTAACATCATAATTACAAACACCAAAGTTGAAAAAAAAAATCCTACCTCGATAGTTCTCCCTTTGGTGCAAAAATCCCAAAGCTCTTAGGAAGAAAAAAAATATAATCAAATCGCTCAATTTTTTCAACAAGAATTTCCACGAGACATATATAAATTCCCTCGTAGTTGTGAAAGGTACCTATTTTCTATAATACGTTTTTCCCCCTTATCGAGAAGCACCTTTTTCTAAACAATTTCTGACCCAGTTAAAAAGGTACCAATAGTATACGTTGGTTTACCCATACGTCAGTCAGTTTTGTTGTATCTTGGTAACGTAAACTTATTTCAGTTTTTGACCGAAAACTCGCCACTCGCCACTCGCATCATTCATCTTTGGTAATAAAAACTGTCCGGTGCGGTGTACTCCTTATTCGTTCGTCTACACCATAAATGCAAATCGACCATGCATATACATAGGTAGGTAAAGGTATACCTTATGTCATTCGCACAAGAGTCTTTCTACATCTTGGAAAATTTATCACACCAACAAATTTCTCCTAATTTTAATGTATTCGCTAAATTTCTCATTTCAACTCGTGAACCTTCGCGATAACTTACAAATTGCACGAAAATTAGAAAAGTTTCAATATCGAAAGTTTTCATCTCACTTTTTCTTTCGCGTAGGTATTTGCTATTTGAAACTTTTTTTTGTGTTCGCGTGAGCAAGCCATACGAGGGGATTTTTTTTCTAATTTCGTTCGTTCTATTCTTCAATTACATCGAATATTTGCAAAAAGAAAAAAGAAAAGGCGAAGGAAACAAAAAAAGAAAAGACCTACGAAAAAATCTCTCACCTTTTTTTTAGAATAAGGATACCTGGTCATTTCGTGTTGTTTCGATAACATGTAAAAAATTTTAGCACCACTTAGGCGGTGAGGAGGAAATCCCACGCTCTTCAAAAACCAACCACTCCAGCTTGCATTTTTTTCTACACAGATTCCAATCTATCCACCTTTCCAGAAAAAAAGGGGCAAACGACGCGACGTTCCAGCTCACAGTTATTTAGCCTCGATACGCTTTTAATATCGACACAAAATTTCAATGTTGGAAGAAAAATAATCATTCGGTATTCTTAAAACTTTACAACTTTTCTCGGTGTAGGTATACGAACGAGAGAGAGGTAAAATTCCAGCAGAAACACAACGTCAATTACGTGTTTCGACTTTGCTACCCACGTTATCATTGAAGGCGAATAAAATACGATTTCTCTGCTCGGTGCAACGCAACGTGAACTCGAAAACTCGAATCTTTTGTAATTTTTATTTAGCGCAAAGTTTACCTCTAAATTTCACGTTAAAAAAGTAAAAACCGAGCAACTTTTACGCTTTAAAACTAGCAATTTACAAGCCAGTAAAGTGAAGGGGACAGGTACTCGTTTTTTGGCGCTCTTATCGCGTTTAAATTATTAGCAAAATTATTCGAAAATTATCGCCGAAGAAAAAAAGGAGAAAAAAAAACACAAGAGTAGATATAGCAGGTATAGCAGGTAAAATAATAGTAATTTAACGGAAGCGAAAGTGGCCAGAAGAGTTTTTTTTTTTTGGAAAGAAAGAGATATGGGCGTTAATTTCGATTCGTCGACAGGAGGTAAAATATCGTGTTTTATAAGTTTCTTCATCGTGTTGGCCGTTTGGGGGCCACGAGATGAGGTAAAGTGAAAATTGTAAAGCTTCAGGGACAGTGGCAATTACTCGGTGCACTAAAAGCTCGAGATTTATTATTGCTTTTTTGTGACGCGCCGCGCCGTGTTGATTTTATCGCGGTAATTTGTTTATCGCCTTCGCTCATCTAGTTCGTCGTAGTGATTCATTATAATACGTTGCAGAAAAAAGAGAGAAAAACACCGAAGTGACGATATTTTCAAGATTTTTGCTGTTTTTTCACCACGCTGGGTATAGTCTCATAAGGCATGAAAAAAAAAAACACAGTATAAAAATTTATTCGTTGTAAAAACGCCCGAAGCTATTTTCTTTCACTTTTCTGGTAACGTTTTCAATTTAACGGAAAAAACCCAGCAAAATGTTAAAAAACAAAAGGGATCGTGATACTATAGCTGTTCTATATATCTTTTAATCTTATGTCCTGTGTCGCGCATCAAAAAAGTACGCTGTTTTGTATTTAATTTTCCGCGTGTTCTTTTTTGTTTTACTACTTCTTTTCGCGCACTTTGACGCTTCGGCTTTGCTTTCTTTCAATTATTTCATTTTCTTTTGTATGTGGTGTTATTTTTTCTCGCTTTTGTATCCATCAAGTTTTCTCTTTATTTAAAATTGGCCAGCAGTGGGAGCTGAGAGATGCGACCTGGGCGATAATTTGGTTTACTTTTGGTGGCTGGAACAATTCAATTTTCTAACCAAATGAAGCTTTCATATCATTCTTTTCACGCGCTGCGTTAGCGAAGGCGAATTGACCTTGTTGATAAATTAGCCGTGAAACGAAATTCGCCACATTTTTTACGCCCTCTTTTTTTTTCAAACGTGAATTTCATCGAGTTAATGGTAGAATGGCAAAGAATTAGATCTCCATGTCAATGAAGGATGAGAAGGATTGCGCTTAGCGTACGTACTTACTTACTTGATGACAGAAAAAGTCATAAAACCTTTCAAATTTATCAATTCTATTTCTTGTATACTTACTTCATTGAGAAATTCAGGTCCTCAAAAGAGTCGAATCATAAAAAACACTCACGCATTATGAATTGATCTGTTTTTAAGCGAAGTGAATCGAATCGAATCATTCACAACCGATTGGCGATTGAATAAATTGAATAGGTAATTTCTAGGTGAATCATTCGCGGACGAATTGAATTTTTTAGTGAATCATTCGCGAACAAATTGATTTGTATAAGTGACTCATTCGCGAACCAATCGATTCATTTACTCAGTTTTTGGTTAATCATTCACGAAGGAATTGAATAATTTTCTGCGAATCATTCGTGAACGATTTGATTTGTGTAAGTGACTCGTTCGAGAACGAATCGATTCATTTACTTAATTTTTGGTGAATCCTTAACAAAAAAATTGAAAATTTTTTGAAGAATCATTCGCGAACGAATTGAATCATTTTTGGTGAATTACTCGCGAACGAATTGAATCATTTTTGGCAAATTATTTGCGAACAAATTGATTCGTATAAGTGACTCGTTCGCGAACGAATCGATTCATTAATTTGATTTTTGGTGAATCATTCGCGAACGAATTGAATAATTTTTGGGAATCATTCGCGAACGAATTGATTTGTATAAGTGACAAAGTGACTCGTTCGCAAACGAATCAATTCATTTATTCAGTTTTTGTTTCATCATTCACGAAGGAATTGAATAATTTTTAGCGAATCATTCGCGAACGAATTGATTTGTATAAGTGACTCGTTCGCGAATGAATCGATTCATTTACTCAATTTTTGGTGAATCATTCGCGAACGAATTGAAAAATTTTTGGCGAATCATTCGCGAACAAATCGATTCATTTATTTACCAAATTTTTGATGAATCATTCGCGAACAAATTGAATCACTTTTGGTGAATCATTCGCGAACGAATTGAATCATTTTTGGTGAATCATTCGCGAACGAATTGATTTGTATAAGTGACTCGTTCGCGAACGAATCGATTGATTTACTTAGTTAATTTCTGGTGAATCATTCACGAATTAATTGAAAATTTTTTGGCGAATCATTCGCGAACAAATCGATTCATTTATTTACTAAGTTTTTTGTGAATCATTCGCGAACAAATTGAATCACTTTTGGTGAATCATTCGCGAACGAATTGAATTATTTTTGGCGAATCATTTGCGAACGAATTGATTTGTATAAGTGGCCCGTTCGCGAACGAATCGATTCATTTACTTACTTAATTTCTGGTGAATAATTCACGAAGGAATTAAATAATTTTTGGCGAATCATTCGCGAAAAAATCGATTCATTTATTTACCTAGTTTTTGGTGTATCATTCGCGAAAGAATTGAATCATTTTTTGTGAATCATTTGTGAACGAATTAAGTCATTTTTGGTGAATCATTCGCGAACGAATCGAATCATTTTTAGCGAATCATTCGCAAACGAATTGAATCATTTTTGGTGAATCATTTTCGAACGAATTGATTCGTTTAAGTGACTTGTTCGCGAACGAATCGATTCATCTGCTTAGATCTTGGTGAATCATTCACGGAGGAATTGAATAATTGTTGGTGAATCATTCGCGAACGAATTGCATCATTTTTGTTTAATCATTTGCGAACAAATTGATTCGTATAAGTGACTCGTTGGCGAACGAATTGATTCATTTACTTAGTTCTTAGTGAATCATTCACGAAGGAATTGTATAATTTTTGGTGAATCATTCGTGAACGAATTGAATCGTTTTTGGCGAATCATTCGCAAACGAATTGGATCATTTTTGGTGAATTATTCGAGAACGAATTGCATCATTTTAGGTGAATCATTTGCGAACGAATTGATTCGTATAAGTGACTCGTTCGTGAACGAATCGATTCATTTACTCAGTTGTTAGTGAATCATTTACGAAGGAATTGAATAATTTTTGGTGAATCATTCGCGAACGAATTGAATAATTTTTGGTGAATCATTCGCGAACGAATTGAATCATTTTTGGTGAATCATTCGCGAACGAATTAAATCATTTTTGGTGAATTATTCGCAAAGGAATTGCATCATTTTACAGGGTGGACAGAAATATCGGGTACCCCTAAGAAAGTTTTTCATTAATAATATAGGTTGGCAACGTGAAATAGATGCATATGATTGGTGAAATGTTATCTCTCACGTCTAACAACCAATCATCTGCTACCATTATTATCATTCACTGTGACCAACCGAAGTATTTAGCAGAAAACTTTTTCAGGGGTACCCGATATTTCTGTCCACCCTGTATGTGAATTATTTGCGAACGAATTGATTCGTAAAAGTGACTCGTTCGCGAACGAATCGATTCATTTACTCAGTGCTTAGTGAATCATTCACGAAGTAATTGAATAATTTTTTGTGAATCATTCGCGAACGAATTGAATCATTTTTGGCGAATCATTCGCGAACGAATTGAATCATTTTTCGTGAATTATTCGCGAACGAATTGAATCATTTTTGGTGAATTATTTGCGATGGAATTTATTCGTATAAGTGACTCCTTCACGAACGAATCGATTCATTTACTTAATTTTTTGGTGAATACTTCACGAAGGAATTGAATAATTTTTGGTGAATCAAATCATTCGCGAACGAGTCACTTATACAAATCAATTCGTTCGCGAATGATTTGCCAAAAATTATTCAATTCCTTCGTGAATTATTCACCAAAAATTAAGTAAATGAATCGATTCATTTACTTAATTTTAGGTGAATCATTCGCGAACGAATTGAATAATTTTTGGTGAATCATGTCAGTCTTCAAGTCGTTTTTTTGTGAAATGCAGAGAGTTAAATCTGAAATTGTTTGGAATTTTAAAGTAAGCCGGTCAGGATGGTTCAGAAACTCAATTCGCATTCTTTTGGGTGGAGGATGTTCTCTCAAAAACCATTCTAATTTTAGGACCTTCGGATAAGCCAAATGTTCAGTTTTTTCATCATTTTCGTTCCTCTCTACTATTCATACCTCCTTCTTCAGTTGAAAAAAATTAATGGAATTGAGTACCTACCTACACAATGTATTGAACCACTTATTCAATGTGCTTGTGAAAGAGACAATTTTCATCATTTTATTTTTCCATACTCACCGGTTTCGATAATTTTTCTCTTTGTAATTGCTATAATTTATATTGTTTGTATGTATATGTGTACTTCTACGTCAAAAGGGCCCATACTGTCGGTATGGAGTTAAGACCACTGGGCCATACTAGACAAAATTTCGGTTCCAATGGTCCAAACTGGGGGTCTTAAAGTGAAAATCTCGCGATTTTACAGATTTTTGAAGTCAAAGTTTTAAAAAACATAGTTTTGAGAAAAACGCGTTTAAAGTTTGAGGAAAAAAAAACATTTTAGTAAGCTTTTAAAATTTTTGAAAACCTAATATCTACTCAAAATTATGCTAAAAATGACGTTTTTAATGTATTTTTTCACGTAGAACACGAATTCGTGATCAGTTTTGCTCTAAAGTCATGCCCGTTTTAGTAATCGCAAAAAAACCTGCTTAACTTTCATTGTTTTTTTTCAAAAAATTAAAAAAATTTACATACGTTTCTTCAACTTTAAAGGCGTAAAGTTTCGAAATTAAGCGTTCTACGAAAATTTCATGTAAACAAAATTGTAGAGAATTTAATTCTCTTTGAGATCAATGTCATCAGATTTTTGCTAGGACGTACCGTACGTCCGGTAAACGCGGAAAACTAAAGGACTGAATTTTCACCTTATGCAAAAAAATGTACAATTATTTCAGTTAGTTTTGGTGAGCTTTTGGAATCAATTATATTTTTCAAATTATGTTTTTAATGTATTTTTTCATGAAGAATACGAATTTGCGGTCATTTTCATCTCTAAAGTCGTACCCATTTTTGTGATCGCAAAAAAAGTACTCAACTTTCATTTTTTTTAAAAATAAAAATCATTTGCGGCTGGTTTCACTCGTATTTATTATTTAGATTCACCATAAAATTAGTTATATACTATTAAAAATCCGAGTTTGAAGATCAATACCGGTGGCTAGGTGACTGTATTAGTGGATTATCACGCCAGAGGTAGGGAGTTCGAGTCTCTGCAGGGGCGAAAATTTTTTATGATTTTTTTATATCAATTTCTTTTTAAAGCCACGAGTTTTTGTAAAATTTTCATTTTTTATACATTTTAACTTATTTTTTCAAATTTTTTGCGTCATTTTTCT